>NW_026938853.1:0-88322 GCF_032062105.1 Saccostrea cuccullata | reverse complement strand
TCTTAATAGAAATTTTTTCGACCATCATTTTCTTACGTTTTCACATATTGTATTGTATGTATGAGGTATTGTAAATCGACTATACATATATAACTATATATTTATACTCCCTCCTGAAAAGCGGGAGGGCATACATTTAATTTTGGGATGTCCGTCCGGGTTGTTGTTCCCTTTTTTTGGGGTGCCATTGTGTGTTATTTTACTTTTTGGTCCGACTCATGTTTTGGCTTACCATAGCAAAAAAAAAAAAATCCATTATATTCATATGGGAGGCGGGAGACCCAAAAAAAAAATTTTTTTTTGAAAAAAAAAACGCAAAAATATATTTTTTGAAAAAAAATCGGTTTTAAGAAAAACAATCATCCTTTTTCCCGGTAATTTTCTACATTTAATTTAAAGAAAAAATAATTAACCTTAAAACCAGATAGGTTTTTGTATCATGTTCAAAGTTCATTTTTTTTTAAACTCCTCACCCCACAATCGTGGATTTGTCAAACGGGGATTCAGAACTTCCCGAAATTGCAGTTTAAAATTAACTTTTTTTTAAATGTACAGAGTTAGGGGCGACGGTAAATATTCGTCTAGGTATATGTATCTGAGACAAGTGAAGTCCCTGGGAATCAAAGACAAAACCCCGGGTATGGGGTCTCATAGACAATAAAAAATTTTAAATTAGGAAAATATTATTACTTTTATTATATCGATGAAAGGCGGTCATAATTACACAGTTAAGTTAAGAAATGATTTATTCCTAAAATTTTTTTTTTCTCAGACAAACATTGATCCCAAAAGACATCTTTATTTATCATGATTTCTCTAAAAGATCTTTACATACTACATGTATATGATAATCTGAGCGCATATAAAGCACATATAAGAGAATATACATATTTTTTTTTTCCTGCATAACTTAAATTCTAATGAAAAAAAAAGACTAAGTGTATCTTAATTTCTAAGAGAGAGGCCACGCAAGCAGAGACTTTTCCCTGTAGTATCTCTCTCTCTCTCTCTCTCTCTCTCTCTCTCTCTCTCTCTCTCTCTCTCTCTCTGTGCATACTTGTAAAACGGTACATTAAATTTAAGCTGCAGATAGTAAAGTAGTAAAGAATTTTTGTCTATAACTGACTGTACCTGAGTTTGTATTTTTGAAATTATTTCATGAACCTTTGTGCCATTCTAATAGTCAAAAAAAAAACTATAATGAATCATTTGACAAAAAATTTTTTAGACTTAGAAAGGATTGTCTTACATGTACCTTAGAAGTAAACGTGTAAAATTTATATCTTGACTCAAAATGTTTAAAATGTAAACTGCATTTCTTATTATACATTATTTTTGTTTTCAATTAAAAAAATATTTATGAAAATAATGTTTTAAAATCGTATTCTGCCCAAACTTTTTAGTATTTTATCAGTAATATAATTATTGAATCATGAAATGATTATCAAAGGCGAAGTCATTTACCTGTGTCAATTTCGGGAAGGGGGGCTGTATATTATTAAAATTCCAAAATAAACAGTTGCGCTTTTAAAAAAATTTGAAATACATTCCAATGCTTTTTTAACTTTCAATTTATAAGACTTCTGCTATTAAAAAAGTAAAAACCTAAAATCGATTTCTTATAAGATACATGTCACCTACATGACCATATAAATCCATGCATCCTAGAATATCTTTTTCAATCAGTCCCAAGTATTTATTATTCTATAATTTGTGCTATTCTATTCTTTTATGTGCTAGAATTATTACTGTTTGTACGCAGTGGACAATGTTTATATTTTTGCGCCTGTGCAATGTTGTCAAGGACTTAGTCCTGCGACTAAGCGTATTGTTTACGACTAGACTTAGCCATTTGGTGAAACGCAAATTACGCCTGACTTAATTTTGGCGTAAGCCCCGGAAGTACACCTAAGTTAAGGCTTAAATCTAAGCCTTTTGATAAAACGGGCCCCTGGTCATATTCTTAGGCTTTCGCTATATTTGTTACATTTTCATTGGGAAAAGATTTAAATTTATCATTTCTAATTTCTGATCCTATTTCTGCTTGGCATACCAATAAATGTTTGTGACAGTAACACACCAACTGTAGGTTTTTGTTCTGTACGGCAAAAAGCATTAAAGCTTTAAAGATTTAGACTCTTCAATTGAGAGTATAGTTTTAATTCAGAAAAGACAATTATGGTCATGTGATAAAACGCTTTGCCCTTGAATACAGTCCTTAATTTTAAACATGTATCAGATTCTGGTTATTTCCCGATACATCCTCAGCATTAAATTCTTGTTTTCCTGAACAATGTGGTTGCACGAAAGGGTGATTTAAAAACGACAAACAAAACAGAGAAAAAAATCAAACTCAATTAGATCTCATTGTACACGTATCAGTATATGTCTTGAGACAATGTCCAAAAACCTGCCAAAGAACTAAATTAAATTCTCAGTTCATAAAATTGTTTTGCCTATAAACGATACTAAAATGTCAGGCGTGACAGTTTGCAGTATTGAGCTTTAAATATGTATTGTGGCATAAAATTCATAAAATTGTTTTTCCCCCTAAACGATACTAAAAATGTCAGACGTGACAGTTTGTAGTATTGAGCTTTAAATATGTATTGTGGCAATCCAAATTTCAAATAAAAAAAACAGCCCCTTTTAATTATAAACTTACATAATTGCTCTTTTGAAGAAATATTTACAACTCCAATTTTCTTTTTATAAAAGAAAAACTGTCGTTACATATTTACGATGACTGTCACTTTTCAAACAAAATTGAATGAAAATGACATCTTTAAAAATAGTACAAAGTTGAATTCTTTATAACTATGAGAAATAAAGCACATATTCAAGTAATGTTAATTCAGCAAAAAATGTATTTTATAATCAAAATAATGTTTATAGATATTTTATAGGTCATTAACTTTGATTTTATGTCTTCATGTCAATTTTATTAATACACTAGTCAAAATTTCTAAGTCCCCCGGCAAGTTTTTGTTTTACACCGTCCCAAAATTAAATTATTTTAACAGTATAATTCAATAAGTATACAGGATAAAAAAGTAGCAACTTAATATTAATTTATTTTATTGAAGCACTTTAACACAATATGCAGAAATGTTATGGCACCCTAGAATTAAAAATCCACAATGTTAAATACTGTATTATCCTCCATTTAAACGAATTCACAGCAAGGCAACCGTTCCTCAAAGAGTTAACACTATTTAAGAAAATTTCTTTTATTGAATGTTTTTCCATGTGGAGATAGGTGTCCTTTGGCCCGTTTTAATTTCTGCAGAAAAACGTCTCAAACTCCGGTATATCTTCTTCTATACGTTTTAAAGTAAGGGTTAAATTGGGAAAAAAGGGGGGGCTTACCGAAAGTGCCTGTGCCTAGCTAACAAAAGTTACATAATGTCTTATTACATGTGTACCCCAGTCCTCCAGTTTGAAATTAAAGGGAGGGCATTCCGGGTTCCGGTTCTATTGGTTTTTCTGAATAAACTCCAAAGTATGAATTTGTAGTAGCAATGTCAGCGGAATAGGTGGCGCTGCGCGCACATAATTTTGTAAACACAAGAAATTTTAAAAACCCCGACGCACATCATGTTATATTACGCATCTTGACACCTTCCCTGCCTTCTCCGATGTTTTAATTGGTGGATATTCCGAACGTTATCCCTTGAACTAAGTGTATTACAACTTTTTTTCCGCGAAAATCTCATGAGGCATTGTTATTAAGCGCAATTGAATTTTTGTCAACTGCCCCTTTCAGCTCTAATGATCGAATACGCGATAATGGGGTGATATTCCCCCAAGTTTATTGTATAAACTACAGATATCAAAAGATTTCATTAAAGTATGCCCACGTAATATACTTGAAAACATTCGATAATCTCATGTATCCTTAACCGGAAGTTGGGTCAGAGGAAATTCGTAAGTAAATCTTTGTGGCAAAATAAGACTCGTTAATGAAGTTTAAAGCCCCAAACAATGTGTAGAAAGTATTGCAATGTATATTCTCCCGTTCACCGTGAAGCATATTTTTTAAAATTATTTGTAAGAAACATCACGACTGTCAGTGCTAGGAAAGACCTCAGTACCACTAAAAGAAATACAAATACACAATGCAAATAATAAGGCTTTTTATGAAAAAAATCTTTTTGAAAACTTTAAAAATAAGTTGATCACCTGAAACTTCTCAAGCATAATTCCAAGATACGAGTGATGTGAATATGTGAACACTGTCATAAGTAATTTTATGTATTTGTTTATGTATGTTATGTATATATTTATAAAAATAAATAATGAAAAAATTTTGAACCAAAAAGTTTGCAATGTTTAAAAAAAGATGGCACTTAGTGATTTACTAACTGATATTTTTTTTGTTTTTTGTAAGTTTTCATTAAAAATTCTGTATAGAATTCTTTGAAACTAGTAGTTCTTTGAAACATAGTGGATACAGTTTTTTTAATATTCATTCTTTCTGAGTGATTGCATTTGATCATTTTGTTTCAATTTTCAGCATAAATTCATTTAAATAACACCACCATTTTATTTTATAAATGATTGGAATTGCTCAGTTATCTCATTTGATGTATGAATAGGGGGTGTTGGTTTTAAAAGCTAGTATGGTTAACAGTTTTTTACTTGGAGAAAAAGCTTAAAATTTCAATTTTTTGGTATGTTGATTTTGCAACGTTGTTTCAACTTTGGAGCACTGGGGTGGTGTTTTTGGCTAATAAATATTTTTTTTTCTGTTCCTTGTTATTCAAATATTAAGTAATTGTAACAATTATAGTTTTTTACAAATCTTCTCAATTTTATCACCTATTAATTGAAAAGGAAAAAAAAAAAACCCTATAAATCAACTCATACACTTAATGTGAATACGTAACACAACTCTTTGGGGCTTTTTTTTATGTCATGCTCATATGCCATAAGTAAAATGTAAATAGGATTTCATGGATATAAAGGCACATTCTATACTTTGATCATGTTGAAATATAACACGAAACTTATTAATACTGTGAAATGGTAACTGAAATTTTAAATATGATTTTAAGCTAAATTTGGTTTCTTTTTGTTTTACACTTTATTGACATGGTCGTATTTATCATGGTACTGACGGGAAATATTTGATGAGTAATTTTTATTTTTGTCTTAATTATTAATAGAGACATATATTACACCTAGAAGTCATAAAATGTAGAAATTTGATTTTTTTTAGTAGTCAACTGGAGTTGCATTTTGCTGGTTTTTATAATTTATTTTTTTTTTTATTTCACGGGGTGCCGTACTAAAACGTCTGTCATTTTGTTAAATATTTTGTTCAAGTTTATTTTGTCTGTTTTAACTTTTAAATAGGCTGTAAAAAGCACTCACAAAAAAAAAAAAATAAATTTTATTTTAAATTTTTTGTCTGGCATTGCTATTTGTAGTGTTTGTTAAAATTCTAGCGATTTCTAACGATTAGAAAAATTTTGGGGTTGTCCTAGGTTTTTCTAGTGATAATTATAAAGGTTTTAAGTAAAATAAGGGAAAAGGAAAGGAAACAAATTCTCTTTTTTAGACCAGCTTTGGCCCTTTAACTTCACTTTCACATAATTTTGTTGACATACCCCCGCATTTTAATCAAATTTTTTTTTTCTGTTTTTCGCAATCAATTAAAGATGGAGAACACATGGAAGTAAAAAATATGCAGAATACACCCGGCTCTGTTGATTATATACTGAAATAAACGTTTTCCCTTTTGAAAATCTTTTCCTTTCCTCTTGGGCATTATTCCAATGATATAATTACATATTTATGAGGAAAAAAGGTGACTCTTTCAAAATTATTATTTCCTGGCCCATGGATCAGGGGTAGGCGAGGGTATATATTCCTTGCACGGTAGTGCTTTGTAATTCTTTTGGGATTAATTAATCATTTATGTTAGTGACGGTGCTTTTTCTATAAATTGTGAAACATGGGGCCCCCCAAGGGTCAGTTTCCTGTGATTGGGGCCTAATTTTTTTTATTGGCTCTTTCTTCATATACAATATTATGAAATAAAAAAGCATGCAACAAATTTAACAATGGACAATAACATCTACATGTATCTACATCTTACAAGACCATGTCTCTGATTCATAGAGGAAAAAAAATTTTTTTTTGGGGTTTTTGGGCCCCCAAAAAAAAACCCCCCCGGGGCCGGGTTTAAAATTTTTGGGGGAAAAAAACCCCCCCCCCCAAAAAAAAAATTTTTTTTTTTTAATTTTTTAAAAAAAAAAAGGGAAAATTTTTTTTTTTAAAAAATTAAAACCCCCAAACCCCCTTTAAAAATTTTTCCTTTTTTTTTTTTTTTTCCCTTTTTTTTTTTTTCCTTTTTTTTTTTTTGTTGTTTTTGGGGCCCGGGGGAAATTTTTTTAAAAAAACCCCCAAAAAAAGGGGGGGAAAAAAAAATTTTAAAAAAAGGGTTTAAAAACCCTTTTTAAAAGGGTTAAATTTTTTTAAAAGGGGGGGGGGAAAAAATTTTTGGGAAAAAAAAATTTTTTTTTTGGAAAAAAAAAAAAATTTTTTAAAAAAAAAAGGGGGTTTTTTAAAATTTTTTTTTAAAAATTTTTTCCCCAAAAAAAAGGGGAAAAATTTTTGGGGGGAAAAAAAAATTTTTTAAAAAAAAAAATAAAAAAACAAAAATTTTTAAAATTTTGGGGTGCCCAAAAAAATTTTTTTTTTTTTTTCCCCTTTTTTAAAAAAAACAAAAAAAAAAAAGGGAAACAAAAAATTTTTCCAAAGTTTAAAAAATTAAAAAAAAAAAAAAAAATTTAAAATAAAAAAAGTTATAATAAAAAAAAAAAAAATATAAAAAAATAAAAAAAAAAAATTTTAAAAAAAAAAACCAAACCAATTTTTTTTTTTTAAAAAAAAAATTTTAAAAAAAAAAAAGGGGAAAAAAATTTTTTAAAAAAATTTTTTTTTTTAAACCGGGGAAAGGGGGAAAAAAAATTTTTCCTTTGTTTCCTTTTTTTTTGGGAAAAAAAAAAAAAAAAAAAAAAACGGGTTTTTTAAAAAAAAAAAAAAAGTTTGGGGGGGGTTTTAAAAAAAAAAAGTTTTTTTTTCAAATTTTTTTAAAAAAAAAAAAATTTTTCCCGGGGGGTTTTTTTCCTTTTTTTAAAAAAAAATTTAAAAAAAAACCCAAAAAAACCAAAAAAAAAAGAAATTTTTTTTTTTCCAAAAAAAAAATTTTTTTTAAAAAAAAAAAAAAAAAAACCCCACAAAAAAATTTTAAAAAAAAAAAAATTAAAAAGAAAAAATTTTTTTTAAAAAAAAAATTTTAAAATTTTTTTTGGGGGAAAAAACCCCTTTTTTTTTTTTAAAAAAAAAGTTTTCCTGAAGAATGTGATCCCACATAAGGGTGATTTAAAAACGACAAACAAAACAGAGAAAATCAAACTCAATTAGATCTCATTGTACACGTATCAGTGTATGTCTTAAACCGTGTCCAAATACTTACCAAAGAACTCATTCATATCTCAGTTCATAAAATTGTTTTGCCCATAAACGATACTAAAAATGTCAGTCGTGACAGTTTGCAGTATTGAGCTTTAAATATGTATTGTGGCAATTCAAATTTCAAATAAGAAAGTTAACAGCGACTTTAAATTATAAACTTACATAACTGCTCCTAGTGAAGAAATATTTACAACCCCCAATTTGTTTTTTATATAAAGAGAAAAACTGTCGTATACATATCTACGGTGTATGTCACTTTTCAAACAAAACTGAATAAAAATGACATCTTTTGAAGAATATTACATAGTTTGACTTCTTTATAACTAAGAGAAATAAAGCACATATTAAAGTAATAATTTCTCAGCGAAAGATGTATTTTATAATCAAAATATTTTTACAGATATTTTGTAGGCCATTAACTTGGATTCGATGTCTTCTTTTTGATTTAATTAATATATTATCCTTATATTTCCTATTTAATCGATACTGTCATATATATGTACAGAAAAGGGTGATATGAGGGTCTTAATGAATTGGTTTAGTGGAATAGCATACACTGAGTGGATCACAGTGAGCTTTTACAAATCAGCTCTTGTAGTATGAAGGTATCTGAAAAATGCTGGTTTCTTGATAAAATCTTGAAAAAAATATAATTATGTTAGTTTTTTATAACACTGATCAGCAAAAATAAAGCATTCGGTTATACAAATTATACGATTTTAAGGATGAAATTGCAGAATCTAATTTAAATAAAAGTGTAGCTTATTTCCGGAACAAAAATGCATGATTAAAATAATCATAAACTTAACATATAATTTTAACTTGGTTATATTTCACCATTGAAAATTTTGAAGTGTCCTTACTGCTGCAAATAAATGCAGTAAAATAAAGTGATTACTGCATTACGTGACAAGTTTTAATATAAAATCTAATCGTCCTTAATATGTAAAAATTAACCATAATTATAATTATCCGATAAAAATAATGTACTATAAATAATCGTCATCTTGATTATAAATTATACATGTTAATAATAACAAAAAAATGTCGAATTTCCTTTGCTATTTGCATACTGGGTATGCCATATGAAGTTTTGTTGCTTCAGTCACACCTTTTTTTGTTATGTCCTTTGTCTTTTTGATTTTTATTATATGATATTAGTGTTACAAGGAAGTATCTACCTTACAGGGTAACTGTTGCTTTTGGTATGAAAGGAAAATTTTAATTCATTATTATTGAATTATCTGATGCGTTAATATATGAACTCTGATTTGTCTGACTTAAAGAACATGCGTTAAGTATCATTCTGTTGACTGAATTACTGCATAGCATAAGAATGCAGGATTCTCCGAACCAAATGTGCAATGATAATAAATTTGTATTTATCTGCAACACAAAGTAAAAAAAAATCTTTCTATTCATTATATTGTAAGGGATGTTTTTCCGTATTACTCAACTTATATCGGTAACTTGATCTTATCGCGTGATCATCGTTTTTCTTTAGTCTGAACACGTCATGTGAAAAATATTTTGACCAAACTGTCATCAAATAGTTTTCTTCCTTTTCCATTATTCTTTATTTAGTGTCTTTTAAAGGTTTGCCACATCTTTTCTTACAAAACATACCTGGGGCCTGTTTCATCAAAGGTCGTACGCCCAGTCGTAGCGCTACGCCGGTATAAAGTCAGAACTAGCACGAGGAGTTGTGTTTCATTAAAGAGCGTATCGTTACACCTGACTAAATTTAGGCCATAATTCTACGTCTACTCATGGGTAGGCGTAAGTTTGGGCGTAAAGTTTAAATTAAGTAATATAACTAATTTTAAAACAAGTCAGCAAATTCTAAAGAAAAAGTACGGTTCTAAGAAGTCTCTTAAATACAAACATTTTATTATTTAATTAGACATACTATGAAGAGGGGGGGGGGTCACAACCACTTGAGGGCGTAGTTGATTGGAGTAATAACATAAAAATCTTCTCAGAAGAAAAGATTGTCTTAATAGAAATTTTTTCGACCATCATGTCTTACGTTTTCACATATTGTATTGTATGTATGAGGTATTGTAAATCGACTATACATATATAACTATATATTTATACTCCCTCCTGAAAAGCGGGAGGGCATACAGTAATCGGGATGTCCGTCCGTCCGTCTGTTACGCTTTGGGGTGCCATTGTGTGTTATTTTACTTTTTGGTCCGACTCATGTTTTGGCTTACCATAGCAAAACAAGGAGACTGCCATTATATTCATATGGGAGGCGGGAGATCCATTAAAATTGTCTCTTTTGAAGAAAAAAAAACGCAAAAATATATTTTTTGAAAAAAAATCGGTCTTAAGAAAAACAATCATCCTCTTTCCGGTAATTTTCTACATTTAATTTAAAGAAAAAATAATTAACCTTAAAACCAGATAGGTTTTTGTATCATGTTCGAAGAGTTCATTTTTATTTACTCCTCATCCACAATCGTGGATTTCGTCGGAACGAGGATTCAGAACTTCCCGAAATTGCAGATTAATTAACATTTTTAAATGTACAGAGTTAGGGGCGACGGTAAATATTCGTCTAGGTATATGTATCTGAGACAAGTGAAGTCCCTGGGAATCAAAGACGAAACCCGGGTATAGGGGTCTCATAGACAATAAAAAATTTTAAATTAGGAAAATATTATTACTTTTATTATATCGATGAAAGGCGGTCATAATTACACAGTTAAGTTCAAGAAATGATTTATTCCTAAAATATTTTTTTTTCTCAGACAAACATTGATGCAGAAGACATCTTTATTTATCATGATTTCGTCTAAAAGAGTAAACTTTACATACTACATGTATATGATAATCTGAGCGCATATAAAGCACATATAAGAGAATATACATATTTTTTATTTCCTGCATAACTTAAATTCTAATGAAAAAAAAAGACTAAGTGTATCTTAATTTCTAAGAGAGAGGCCACGCAAGCAGAGACTTTCCGTGTAGTCATCTCTCTCTCTCTCTCTCTCTCTCTCTCTCTCTCTCTCTCTCTCTCTCTCTCTCTGTGCATACTTGTAAAACGGTACATTAAATTTAAGCTGCAGATAGTAAAGTAGTAAAGAATTTTTGTCTATAACTGACTGTACCTAGAGTCTAGTATTTCGAAATTATTTCATGAACCTTTGTGCCATTCTAATAGTCAATAAAAAACTATAATGAATCATTTGACAAAAATTTATTAGACTTAGAAAGGATTGTCTTACATGTACCTTAGAAGTAAACGTGTAAAATTTATATCTTGACTCAAAATGTGTACATATGTAAACTGCATTTCTTATTATACATTATTTTTGTTTTCAATTAAAAATACGTATCTTATGAAAATAATGTTTTAAAATCGTATTCTGTCTCAAACTTTTTAGTATTTTATCAGTAGAGTCAGTAATTATTGAATCATGAAATGATTATCAAAGGCGAAGTCATTTACCTGTGTCAATTTCGGGAAGGGGGGCTGTATATTATTAAAATTCCAAAATAAACAGTTGCGCTTTTAAAAAAATTCTGAAATACATGTCCGATGCTTTTTTAACTTTCAATTTATAAGACTTCTGCTATTGAAAAATTGTAAAAACCTAAAATCGATTTCTTATAAGATACATGTCACCTACATGACCATATAAATCCATGCATCCTATGAATCCATGCATGTTTCAATCAGTGCAAGTATTTATTATTCTATAATTTGTGCTATTCTATTCTTTTATGTGCTAGAATTATATACATGTTTGTACGCAGTGGACAATGTTTATATTTTTGCGCCTGTGCAATGTTGTCAAGGACTTAGTCCTGCGACTAAGCGTATTGTTTACGACTAGACTTACGCCACTTGGTGAAACGCAAATTACGCCTGACTTAATTTTGGCGTAAGTCCCGGAAGTACACCTAAGTTAAGGCTTAAATCTAAGACCTTTGATGAAACGGGCCCCTGGTCATATTCTTAGGCTTTCGCTATATTTGTTACATTTTCATTGGGAAAAGATTTAAATTTATCATTTCTAATTTCTGATCCTATTTCTGCTTGGCATACCAATAAATGTTTGTGACAGTAACACACCAACTGTAGGTTTTTGTTCTGTACGGCAAAAAGCATTAAAGCATTAAGAGTAGACTCTTCGATTGAGAGTATAGATTACATTCAGAAAAGACAATTATGGTCATCGTGATAAAACGCTTTGCCCTTGAATACAGTCCTTAATTTTAAACATGTATCAGATTCTCGGTTAGTTCAGATACATCCTCAGCATTAAATTCTTGTTTTCCTGAACAATGTGGTTGCACGAAAGGGTGATTTAAAAACGACAAACAAAACAGAGAAAAAAATCAAACTCAATTAGATCTCATTGTACACGTATCAGTATATGTCTTGAGACAATGTCCAAAAACCTGCCAAAGAACTCATTCATTGCTCAGTTCATAAAATTGTTTTGCCTATAAACGATACTAAAATGTCAGGCGTGACAGTTTGCAGTATTGAGCTTTAAATATGTATTGTGGCATAAAATTCATAAAATTGTTTTGCCCATAAACGATACTAAAAATGTCAGACGTGACAGTTTGTAGTATTGAGCTTTAAATATGTATTGTGGCAATCCAAATTTCAAATAAGAAAGTTAACAGCGACTTTGAATTATAAACTTACATAATTGCTCTTATTGAAGAAATATTTACAACTCCAATTTTCTTTTTATAAAGAGAAAAACTGTCGTTACATATCTACGATGACTGTCACTTTTCAAACAAAATTGAATGAAAATGACATCTTTTGAAGAATAGTACAAAGTTCGAATTCTTTATAACTATGAGAAATAAAGCACATATTCAAGTAATGTTAATTCAGCAAAAAATGTATTTTATAATCAAAATAATGTTTATAGATATTTTATAGGTCATTAACTTTGATTTGATGTCTTCATGTCAATTTTATTAATACACTAGTCAAAATTTCTAAGTCCCCAGGCAAGTTTTTGTTTTACACCGTCCTTATATTAAATTATTTTAACAGTATAATTCAATAAGTATACAGGATAAAAAAGTAGCAACTTAATATTAATTTATTTTATTGAAGCACTTTAACACAATATGCAGAAATGTTATGGCACCCTAGAATTAAAAATCCACAATGTTAAATACTGTATTATCCTCCATTTAAACGAATTCACAGCAAGACAACCGTTCCTCAAAGAGTTCACACTATTTAAGAAAAAAATCTTTTATTGAATGTTTTTCCATGTGGAGATAGGTCGTCCTCTAGTTCCGCTAGATTCTGCTGCAGAAAAAGCTGTCTCAAACTCCGGTATATCTTCTTCTATACGTGTTAGTAAGGGTTGAGATTAGGATGAAAAGGGGGCTTACCGAAAGTGCCTGTGCCTAGCTAACAAAAGTTACATAATGTCTTATTACATGTGTACCCCAGTCCTCCAGTTTGAAATTAAAGGGAGGGCACTTCCGGTTCCGGTTCTATTGGTTTTTCTGAATAAACTCCAGTATGAATTTGTAGTAGCAATGTCAGCGGAATAGGTGGCGCTGCGCGCACATAATTTTGTAAACACAAGTAATTTCGACCCCGACGCACATCATGTTATATTACGCATCTTGACACCTTCCCTGCCTTCTCCGATGTTTTAATTGGTGGATATTCCGAACGTTATGACCTTGAACTAAGTGTATTACAACATTTTACCGCGAAAATCTCATGAGGCATTGTTATTAAGCGCAATTGAATTTTTGTCAACTGCCCCTTTCAGCTCTAATGATCGAATACGCGATAATAGGGGTGATATTCCACAAGTTTATTGTATAAACTACAGATATCAAAAGATTTCATTAAAGTATGCCCACGTAATATACTTGAAAACATTCGATAATCTCATGTATCCTTAACCGGAAGTTGGGTCAGAGGAAATTCGTATGTAAATCTTTGTGGCAAAATAAGACTCGTTAATGAAGTTTAAAGCCCCAAACAATGTGTAGAAAGTATTGCAATGTATATTCTGCTGTATTACACATGTGAAGACATATTTTTAATATTATTTGTAAGAAACATCACGACTGTCAGTGCTAGGAAAGACCTCAGTACCACTAAAGAAATACAATATACACAATGCAAATAATAAGGCTTTCTATGAAAAAAATCTTTTTGAAAACTTTAAAAATAAGTTGATCACCTGAAACTTCTCAAGCATAATTCCAAGATACGAGTGATGTGAATATGTGAACACTGTCATAAGTAATTTTATGTATTTGTTTATGTATGTTATGTATATATTTATAAAAATAAATAATGTACAAGAATTTTTGAACCAAAAAGTTTGCAATGCTTAAAAAGATGGCACTTAGTGATTTACTAACTGATAGTTTTTTTGTTGTTGTAAGTTTTCATTAAAAATTCTGTATAGAATTCTTTGAAACTAGTAGTTCTTTGAAACATAGTGGATACAGTTTTCTTAATATTCATTCTTTCTGAGTGATTGCATTTGATCATTTTGTTTCAATTTTCAGCATAAATTCATTTAAATAACACCACCATTTTATTTTATAAATGACTTGGAATTGCTCAGTTATCTCATTTGATGTATGAATAGGGGGTGTTAGCTATAAGCTAGTATGGTTAACAGTTTTTTACTTGGAGAAAAAGCTTAAAATTTCGAATTTTGGTATGTTGATTTTGCAACGTTGTTTCAACTTTGGAGCACTGGGGTGGTGTTTTTGGCTAATAAATATTTTTTTTTCTGTTCCTTGTTATTCAAATATTAAGTAACTGTAACAATTATAGCTTTACAAATCTTCTCAATTTTATCACCTATTAATTGAAAAGGTAAAAAAAAAACCCTATAAATCAACTCATACACTTAATGTGAATACGTAACACAACTCATTGGACTTTTCTATGTCATGCTCATATGCCATAAGTAAAATGTAAATAGGATTTCATGGATATAAAGGCACATTCTATACTTTGATCATGTTGAAATATAACACGAAACTTATTAATACTGTGAAATGGTAACTGAAATTTTAAATATGATTTTAAGCTAAATTTGGTTTCTTTTTGTTTTACACTTTATTGACATCGTCGTATTTATCATGGTACTGACTGTCGAATATTTGATGAGTAATTTTTATTTTTGTCTTAATTATTAATAGAGACATATATCTATCACCTAGAAGTCATAAAATGTAGAAATTTGATTTTTTTTAGTAGTCAACTGGAGTTGCATTTTGCTGGTTTTTATAATTTATCTTTTTTTTTTTATTTCACAGGGGTGCCGTACTAAAACGTCTGTCATTTTGTTAAATATTGTTGTATCAAGTTTATTTTGTCTGTTTTAACTTTTAAATAGGCTGTAAAAAGCACTCACAACAAAAAAAAAATAAATTTTCATTTTAAATTTTTTGTCTGGCATTGCTATTTGTAGTGTTTGTTAAAATTCTAGCGATTTCTAACGATTAGAAGAATTCAGGTATGCTTTCTAGGTTTTTCTAGTGATAATTATAAAGGTTTTAAGTAAAATAATGTGAAACAGTGAAAGGAAACAGAATTCTCGTTAATTACGACCAGCTTTGGCCCTTTAACTTCACTTTCACATAATTTTGTTGACATACTCCGCATTTTAATCAAACTTTTTTTTTCTGTTTTTCGCAATCAATTAAAGATGGAGAACACATGGAAGTAAAAAATATGCAGAATACACCCGGCTCTGTTGATTATATACTGAAATAAACGATTTCCTTGAAAATCTTTTCCTTTCCTCTTGGGCATTATTCCAATGATATAATTACATATTTATGAGGAAGAAAGGTGACTCTTTCAAAATTATTAGTTTCCTGGCCCATGGATCAGGGGTAGGCGAGGGTATATATTCCTTGCACGGTAGTGCTTTGTAATCTGCTCTTTGGGATTAATTAATCATTTATGTTGAGTGACGGTGCTTTTTCTATAAATTGTGAAACATGTGGCCCAAGGGTCAGTAGTTCCTGTGATTGGGGCACTACATTTTTTTTTATTGGCTCTTTCTTCATATACAAGATTATGAAATAAAAAAGCATGCAACAAATTTAACAATGGACAATAACATCTACATGTATCTACATCTTACAAGACCATGTCTCTGATTCATAGAGCATTATATAAATGGTGCCTGTTTTGAAGGGTAATAGTTGAAATTGACAGCCCCAAGGAAAACCATTGTCAACCGACGCGTCAGCGGAGTTTGACAAAGGTTTTCATAGGGGTGTCAATTTCAACTGTTACCCTCCAAAACATGCACCATTTATTTTATTGTACTGAATGTCTTATTAATTTAGGATGTCAGCAAAAGAAAAAATCGTCGGTCGTCTTTACGATCAAGTTTAGAAAGCTTTCAAACTCCCCGCTACTGCGAAAAAGATTAACTGACCTCTTTATTGCTTTTTTGATACTCTGTCCTTTATCATATAGAGTTTCGTTATTTCTGCACTCGCAAACACATGTTTCGTCTGTCGTTTGTTGTTTTCAAGTAAGCTTCATCGGACGCAAGCTTTTATTGACGTCAATTTTATTCCGGTTCTTTAAAACGCGCAACCGACGTTAGAGAATTTTACGATGAACCGTACGCGCATAATTTCCACGCATGTTGCATTACCGTTGTGTTACCCGTTGTCACGTGTGTTGCTAAGGCTGAGTGTAAAAGAACGGATTGTTAACTGAATTTAAACCAATCAGATTTTAGTAATTAGCATGAAAGTATAGTAATAAAAATTGTTATGGGGCTTACTATTTACGTAAATTAATACATATATGCTCGTTGTTTTTACGAAGAAAATTCAAATATTGTTATGGGTCAGAATAACCCTAAATGCCAGCAAAGATCAATCACACAGTTTAAACTTAACAATAATTTATTTACAGTAAAATACAAATCATTAAGTACAAACTTAGCAAAAATCTAAAAATACATACATCAGAGTGTCCGTTGCTGCACACAATGTCCCAGTGAAAATATGTCCCAGTTGTAACTCAATGGTGCTCATACGACAAAAGTATCTATGCATGGAATTGACATGGTATTTATACAGTATTATAAATCTAGAATATTCTAGAAGTTGTAAGTACATGATATTACTGGAAAGTTCTGGACATACACAAAGTTCAGGAATGTTCTAGAAACAATGACCGAACATGTTGACCACTCTGGAATGTTCAAGAAACTTAATGTTACTAATAATAGACATGATGAAACAATACAAATACAACACACCTCACAACACCTCCCCCCTTAAAAAGTTTGAATGTCAATGAAAAACTTAAATTGTAAAACATATGTACATTAATACAAAAATCTAATTTGTTTATGATACTCTGGACAAGGCATCTGCAATAACATTGTCTTTGCCTTTGATATGCTTAATTGTTATGTTGTATTCTTGTAACAACAAACTCCATCTAGTCAGTCTTTGATTCTTGTTTGACAATTTATGCAAAAATGTCAGGGGGTTGTGATCCGTATATACAAGAATTGGATGCAAAGTAACATTCAAATAAACATCAAACTGCTGTAAGGCTAACAACAAAGCAAGGCATTCCTTTTCAATGGTGGAATAGTTTTGTTGACATTTTGTAAGTTTCTCTGAAAAATAAGAAACAACTCTATCTACATTATCACTATGTTCTTGAAACAAAGCTGCCCCGATTCCAACATCACTAGCATCAACAGTAAGCTTAAATTGCTTAGAAAAATCTGGAGTTGACAAAACTGGGTTGCTCATAAGGACAGATTTGATTTTATGAAAGGATTTTTCACAGTCCTTTGTCCATTCAAAGTTAACCCTCTTTTGTAAAAGATTTGTAAGTGGACTAACTACTGAGGAAAAATTTGGACAAAATTTTCTGTAAAACCCAGCCATGCCCAAAAACCTCATTAATTCTTTCTTGTTTGTAGGAATCGGGAACTTTGCAATAGCTTCCACTTTAGCCATTATGGGCGTTACATAACCTTGACCTACTTTATGACCTAAATACTCTACATAAGCATGACAAAATTCGCTCTTTTCAAGATTCACAGTTAAGTTTGCTTTAGCTAAAATGTCAAATAAAGCACGCAAGATTCGAAGATGTTCGTCCCATGTGTCACTGTATATGATGACATCATCAATGTAGGCCTCGCATCCCTCAAGGTCTTGAAGAAGGGAGTGAATCATCCTTTGGAATGTAGCCGGTGCGTTTTTCATGCCAAAAGGCATTACTTTATACTGGTAAAGTCCATCTGGTGTAGCAAAAGCAGATATTTCTTTTGCTCTTTCTGTTAACGGCACTTGCCAGTAGCCTTTTAACAGGTCAAATTTACTGACAAATTTGGCGTTTCCAATGCTGTCAATACAGTCATCAATTCTAGGTATTGGATATGAATCAGTTTTGGTAACAGAATTCACCTTTCTAAAGTCTGTACATAATCGGTACGAACCGTCCTGTTTTGGTACAAGAATACACGGTGAGCTCCAATCACTTTTACTAGGTTCAACAATGTCATTGTCCAACATATACTGCACTTCCCTTCTTAGGTACTGCAATTTTATTGGATTGAGACGGTACGGATGTTGTTTGATAGGCAGGGCGTCGCCAACTATAACATCATGACAAGCTGCATTAGTTTTCTTTGGGACATCCGAGAAGATTTGATGGTACTCATTCATCAAGTTTTTAACTTGTTCTTTTTGGTGAATGTTCAAATGTCTAAGTTTGGCATCAAAATCAGCCAAAATTTCTGAGTTTTTCAAGCGGACACTCTGATTACAATCTTTCTCATTCATCTCTACACTCGTATCACTTTCAATACAATTTTGAACAGTCTTAGCATTGGCTAAAGTGGAAACTGGTTTTACAGAATTTCGGTCACACCTTTCAAAATACTCTTTTAACATGTTAATGTGACAAACCCGTTTCTCTTTACGTCGACCTGGTGTCTTAACTACATAGTTTACATCACTGATCTTGCTTTCAATTTCATAAGGGCCATAAAATCTGGCCTGTAAAGGATGACCAGGAATAGGTAAAAATACAAGAACCTTATCACCTGGCTTAAACACCCTATTTCTGGCATCTTTGTCATACCACATTTTCATTTTCATCTGAGAACTCTTCAAATTTTCTTGTGCTAATTTACAAGCATAGTAAAGTTTTTCTTTGAAATCAGACACATAATCTAAAAGATTAAGATCACTAGTCTCAGTCAGCCACTTTTCCTTCAACAATTTCAAAGGACCTCTAACTGTATGACCGAACACCAATTCAAAAGGACTGAACCCAAGAGACTCCTGGACTACTTCTCGTGCAGCAAATAGCACAAGATGAACCCCTTCATCCCAGTCTTTCTCATACTGGTAACAATAGGTCTTCAGCATTGTTTTTAGGGTTTGATGAAAACGTTCTAGCGCTCCCTGGGACTCAGGATGATAAGCAGTTGATCGATACTGCCTAATACCCAACTCATGCATGACTTGCTGGAACAACCCCGACATAAAATTTGAGCCTTGATTCGACTGAATTGCCTTGGGTGCTCCTACAAAACTGAAAAACTTGGTTAGGGCCTTAACTATGCTCTTTGCCTTTATATTCCTAAGAGGTATGGCTTCGGGAAACCGAGTGGATGTACACATAATGGTAAGTAAATACTGGTTTCCAGATCTAGTCCTAGGCAAAGGTCCTACACAATCCACCAACACTCGACTAAACGGTTCTTCAAAAGCTGGAATGGGTTGGAGAGGAGCAGATGGTATCTTCTGATTTGGTTTACCTACCATCTGACAGACATGGCATGACTTGCAAAACTTCGAAACATCCTTTCTTAGCTTAGGCCAATAAAAATGACTCAAAATCCTATTATAAGTCTTATTGATACCTAAATGACCAGCCATAGGCGTATCGTGAGCTAAACTCAGGACATCTCGACGATAAGCAGCTGGGACCACTATCTGGTGAACAACACGCCACACTTCATCTGGGGAAGCGTCAGGTGGTCGCCATTTTCGCATAAGGATGCCATCTTTCATATAGAAGCATTCTCCAACTTTAGTAGCCTCTTCTGGTGGAAGTGCCCTCTTACTAAGTTGAATGATATCTGGGTCTTTATGTTGTTCAGAGAGTAAACGTTCTCGGCTGAGGATGTCCTTGCCTTGGCTAACTAGTGGATGCAACTCATCATCCTCACCACCAAATTTTGATAAAAGTTCTTTCTTCTCTTGCTTCTTGATATTGTGTGGTTCCATGCTTGTTTGAGTGCCATCAAGGTCAGATAAGAAAGTGTCATTCAAATCAATATCAACAGAGGAATTCGTCTCGTCAAAGGCTTGAGTATGGTCTGCCTCCATTTCTCGTCTTCTGGCCATCGCTCTAGTAACAGCACAGGCTGGATAAATGTCATCATCTTCATCATCGCACATGACATCTGGAGTGATTTTCTCACAAACTATAGGATCTGGTACAACTTTTCCACCAGCTAAATCGTTGCCTAGCAACAAAGAAATGCCTGGAACGGGAAGAGTAGGTCGCACACCTACGATAACAGGTCCAGTAACTAAATCTGACTTCAAACTAATTCTATGCAGGGGAACATCAATGACGCCTAGCTCCACACCCTGTAATAAAACTGACCTTCCAGTAGAAGTCTGCTCAGACAAAGGAAGCACGCCCTCTAACAATAACGTCTGTGCAGCACCAGTATCTCTCAAAATCTGGACAGGTTTTATTTCGCTAGAGTCACCGAGTGAAACAAATCCCTGAGACAAAAAGGGCTTATAATCCTCCATAGAATCAATAGAACTGGACTGTGAACCCTGGTCATCAGGAGTGTCAGAACAAATCGAAACTAAGGCTTCTCTATCACCTCTAACTGCCGCACAAGCATGTGGTTGAGTTTTATCAAAGTCATTTTTTCTCTTAAGTTTAAAGCATTCACTGATCAGATGACCTTTTTTCTTACAATAACTACAAGTAGGAAGCGACCCTTTTACAGAAGATCCTTCAAAACGTCCTGGACCGGACTTAGAACCACCTTGGGATGTAGACTGGAGACTTGTGGAAGACTGAGACCCTGAACCACTCTTTTTATATGTGTCTGAATTGGTAGAATTACTGCTAGTCTGAGATCTTGATACAAAATTCTTTTTATGAGACAGAGCATAAGTATCAGATATGACTGCTGCCTCTTCAAGAGTTTTCACATTATCTTCTAAATGTGTTTTCAAATCTTGAGAAACACATTCCTTAAACTCTTCTACCAGGATGACTTGGCGCAAATTAGCAAAAGTTTTATCAAGTTTCTTAGATCTAAACCAGTGATCGAATAAATCTTCTTTCTCTCGTGAAAATTCAACAAATGTTTGGTTATCAAACTTCCTATACTTTCTGAATTTTTGTCTATATGCTTCAGGTACTAATTCATATGCTTTTAATATTGCTGCTTTGACCTTCTCATAGTCTAAACTTTCAGCTACCCCTAGTGCAGAGTATACCTCAGCTGCTTTGCCAACCAGTACACTTTGTAACATTGTTGACCAAACGTGTTGTGGCCATTTAAGATTCTCTGCGACTTTTTCGAATTGGGGAAAATATTTGTCTACAGATTTTTCTTGAAATTTTGGAACTAATCTAATATTTTTTGCTGCGTCAAATTCAGTTTTGACAACTGACGGTCCTGGTTGGTTCTGTAATTTTAATTTCTCTAATTCAAAGTTCATTTCACGCTCTCTTTCTCGCTCTTGTCTTTCTCTTTCTCGCTCTTGTCTTTCTCTTTCTCGCTCTTCTCTTTCTCTTTCTAATTTGTCTAATTCAAATTTCCGTTCACGCTCTCGTTCTTCAAATCTCATTTTTTCCAACTCTACTTGATACTGAAATTCTGACATATTATAAGATTCTGATTTAAGTGTATAATCTGGAAGATCATATTTTCCAAAAATGTTTTCTTCAACAAGTTTGTTTGCAACCTTTATTCTAATGTCTTGCTTTCTCTGTGAAGATTTAACCTCTAACCCAAGATGCAAACCTAACGCGATCAAGTCATCCTTTTTTAATGTATCAAAAACCTGAACACTTGGCGAATTAAGAAAGTCTGTGACCGAAAATACCATGTTGATTTCTGCTGGCTTATAATCAAATTTAACAGTTCAATTAACAAAATTTTTGACAATAAACTGCAAAAGTGCAAGAAATTCTTTATCCCGGACGAGCCCCCAATTCTGTTATGGGTCAGAATAACCCTAAATGCCAGCAAAGATCAATCACACAGTTTAAACTTAACAATGATTTATTTACAGTAAAATACAAATCATTAAGTACAAACTTAGCAAAAATCTAAAAATACATACATCAGAGTGTCCGTTGCTGCACACAATGTCCCAGTGAAAATATGTCCCAGTTGTAACTCAATGGTGCTCATACGACAACAGTATCTATGCATGGAATTGACATGGTATTTATACAGTATTATAAATCTAGAATATTCTAGAAGTTGTAAGTACATGATATTACTGGAAAGTTCTGGACATACACAAAGTTCAGGAATGTTCTAGAAACAATGACCGAACATGTTGACCACTCTGGAATGTTCAAGAAATTTAATGTTACTAATAATAGACATGATGAAACAATACAAATACAACACACCTCACAACAATATATTACGGAGAAATTAAATTTGAATTTAAGACATAGTAGCATAGTATATAAAAATAAAATAAATTCTAAGATAATGATTATAATACATTTAATATTGATTGCCGAATTCAATAAAATTATCTAAATTACTTTTTAAGCAATATATTGCTTTTTTAATGAGTAATTTCTTTTTAATCAGATGTAAAAAAAAAAAAAAAAATATGTAACTGTGGTCCTTTTTTGACGACATCAAAATTAGATACCGACACAGAATGTACAGTACCTGGCCATAAGTGAGTCATAATTTAATTTTTCCTATATATATATTATTGAAAAAGCATTTTTCTAAAATACTATTGCAGTGTTATTTGTTTCTCATTTTTTTATGACTAAAACAACATAAAATGCAGAATTCTTTGTAGTTTCTTCATATTATTTCAAAATAATTTTATCTTTAGGCATAAGAGTGAAATCACAGGTCAAGTGCAAAATAGACTTCAATTTGTTAAGAAATCTTAGTAATTTGAGGTTAGAAATATTTGTCTTAACAGTTTTATAATTTATTCTCAATGATTTGGGTATCATTTTGTTTATCATTTTAAGACAAGAAAATTCTGCATGATTCAGTGAAAAAATCATGAAAATCGAGCTAAAATTAATTTCACAAGTTTTTATAAAAAATTCTTTTTCAAGAAATATATAGAGTACAAATGTAATAATGACTCACTTTTGACCACATACTGTATTTATGACTTTGCAAGCAAAATGTAGTAATTCAAACCATCACATTTGCTCTCATATAGACCTAAAATAACATTTTGACAAGGAAGCTTTCCTATATTGAATATATGTAGATCATTCCACCATGTTATAAAATGGTTCCAAAAAGCAACAAATGCACAGTATTAAAATTTGTGTTCTAAAGTGTCTTCTTTTTTTACATAATAAGCATTGTGGTGAAGTTAATATTTTCAATTGAAACAGTAGTTTATTATGTGATAAAAGTCTATGAGTTAGCTGAACCTACAATAGGTAGCATGAACATTTTTTTTCTAAGTCTGAATGTGAAAAATTTGTGTTAAATATTTTCTCCCATTTTTGTACACATGTTGGTACTTCATTAAAACTTTCTGCTATAATCCAGTAAAAGTCTTTACTAGATATTTTTGACAATGGACTTATTTTATCATTAAATTTTAAAATCAAAAACTCTCTATTGAATAAAACGTTTTTGTTTTGCCTTATATATTTTCGCCAATGATATGAAATTGCATTTCTTAGACAAAAGTAATCAAAAAAGGATATATTGAAGTCATACAGTTGACCTAATTCCTCATGACTGAAAAATCACAATTATTACCTAAAACATCTCAAATATATAATATACCTATTGTGTACCATTGTTCCTAGAACACAGTTTCATTATTATGTTCCCCAAACGAAGTTGGGGAACATATTGTTTTTACTCTGTTTCTTCATATTATTATGTCGCCCCGAACGAAGTCGGGGACGACATATTGATATTGTACGCATGTTTTTTTTTATCCAGGCTGTTTCTCGGAGATGGCTGGGACAATCTTCCTGAAACTTTCCTCAAGGGACGATCACTGGTTGTAGTTGTGCAGTGAGGTCGTTCAGTTCCAATATGTCTACCGTTGCCATGGAAACCTGTAAAAAGCGACGAATTTTGTCCGAGAGTGTTCTCTCTGGTCCCTTAAACGTTCGTCATGAAACTCTTTTTATTTTAATGATTAGTATCTGTAGTTGTGCGCTTTGCATTTAAAATTTTCAAATAATCGATTATTGCCATGGAAACCAGGGGAATGTTAAAATTCTTTAATTTCGATTTTCTCAATAACTACTCAAGCAATCGTTTTGAAACTTTCAATGTTAATTCCTTGCAATGTGTCAAAGTGATTTTTACTTTTAAAATAATTGTAATGAGTCGCTCACAGTTGTCATAGAAACGAAACAGAAAAAAAGGTTAAGATGTACACGTGTGTTCTCCAAGGTCTAGGTCAAAGGGTCAAAGTTCTTCGTGTCCAATAAAAGTTCTTTTCACAAGGATTACATATTTAAAATACGAAAGCCCTAGCCCTTACCGTTCAAACGTAAGGTACTATGTTCAAGACGATCCCCCCCCCCCCCCCTTTTGAAGCGCACTGCCAGTTAGAATACACATATATAACATATACAACTTACAAGTAACGTTTTAAAAGTTTCATTCATAAAATTCAGTTCTCCTGATGTGATTTCATAGTTTGCCAACCTTCATTCTTCTTCTGTCTTGTGTCTAGATTTTATAATTATTTTATTTTATCTATATATAAAATAACGATTGTCAACTGCATTTATTAGCATTTCGCATTTTTTTTTGTATATCTATTACTTGTATATTATTAATTTCATTAGATAGTGCAAGTATAAATTAGAAAATTGGTACGTTATTTCCATAGTTTTTATTCATTCATAAATCCTAGGATCCGCTCCTACAGGTGCGCTAAGCCTTGCCCAGATAGCATGACTCCGTTGGGCCAACGTTGGTTTTTGGTTGTATGGTTGGTGGAGTGTTGGCGTTGGGGAACAGATGTAGGCCCAACGTTGGTCCAACGTTCATTTACGTTGGCATGAAAGCTAAACCAACGGTGTTGGACATGTGATATTGGCCCAACGTTGGTCCAACGTTCATTTACGTTGGCATGAAAGCTAAACCAAGGGTGTTGGGCATGTGATATTGGCCCAACGTTGGTCCAACGTTCATTTACGTTGGCATGAAAGCTAAACCAACGGTGTTGGGCATGTGATGTTGGCCCAATATTGGCCCATTGTAGTTACATGTTGACAAGAAACATAGCGATTTGGTGTTGGACATTAAGATGTTGGCCCAACATAGGTCCAACCGAGTAAATGTTGACATGGATTAAGACCATTGTGTGTTAAATATGAAATGTTGGCCCAACGTGGGTCTAACTGAGTACACGTTAGTGGAAAAACATTGCCACTTATTGTTGGTTATTCAATGTTGGCCCAACGTTGGCCCAGCTTAATAAATGTTGACAATATAATGATGCATTGCTCTGTGTTGGGCGTGCTTGACTGAACTGGAGTTGGTCCAATAGAAGAAATACTGGGATTACTAGTACATGTACAGGTAGCCTGTAATGTTTGAGATGAAATGCTGGTCCAACGTTGGCCCAATGTTGCGAAAAGTATTCATCAATTTAGATTTATCTATTGTAAATCGATGGTAATGTAATAAGCAACTCATTATAAACATGTGATCTATATTATATATTGAATGGAAATTATGAGACAATCCTTATAAGTCTGTGAAATACATATAGTAATTTTAGATCTTGGTAGATTCTATATTTAGCATCATTGAATCAAATTTAAAGTGCTGTGTTTTGCAAGTTTTGGGCTCCAAAATAAATAGGTTGAACTGGTGAAATTCACTGGCTCGGCAGGTGACTCATAGGTCTCCAAGGAAACCGTCATCTTTAAATCAGTTTTTTTAACCGCGCACTTTAACAATTCAAACCATATGTGTCTGTTTAAGTGAAAGCAAGAATTTTAATCCTTTCAATGTAAGTATAGCTTTTGTTTTTGTTATTGAAATAATTAATAATGTGAAATACACAACATTGTAATGGCCTGCATGTAGGCTTTCAAATTATTGGTACCAGGTAGCTGATTAAACAATTGTAATTGATGACGACCTTAACTTTTATAGGAATTGGCGGGCTTGAACAGAGCAGATATGTCCGGATCTGTAAGTGAACGCAAGAATGTTAACCAGTGAAATGTAAGTAACTATTTTGTATTTGTTATTAATAATTACTAATGTGAAATTCAATTTTAAGGATTGCTTTAAAAATATGTGTGATGCTGATGAACATTTGAAAATACTATTTTAGTTGATGACAATCTTAAACGTTTGCAGGAATTGCCGGGATGGAAAAACCCTCTTCACTCTGAGACTATTGATGTGGCATTTCTGTATATGGAAGGGACTGATTTATATGTGTGGGAAACATGGATTCTAAGAACAGATAAACAACAGAAAAAGTGATAAGTGATGCAAATATGACCTTTCAAAACTCTACAGTTAGAACTTGAAGACTCTTATATCAAAGTGATATTTAGTAGTGGACATAGTGATGTGGAGTGTACTTGAGAAACATTGAACTTTCTACCTCTTCCTTCTTTTAGTTACATTCCATGGAATACTTTAATGAAAGTAAAAGTGGCAAAGAATATATTATGATACATTTTAGGAGGAAAAAAGTATTTGACCAAACATGGTGAAATTAATTGTGTCGTATAATCTGGGAAATAAAAATTACAGAATTTAATTTATTTTGTATAAGACATTTGTATTGAGGAATAATTGTGTCATTGATATTTCAATAATCAGCTTTGTATCAACGTTGAACCAACGTAATAACTATATTTTGAACTGAGGTCCAATGTAGGGCCAACGTTACAAAATATTTGGTTAGCATCGGTACATTGGAATAGCGTTGTACCAACGTTGGCATTTCAACAAAAGCGTTGTACCAACGTTGGACCAACGTCGGACCAACGTCATGATTATATTTTGAACTGAGGTCCAACGTTGGGCCAACGTTAAAAAAATATTGCGTTGGCGTTGGTATGTTGGAATAACGTTGTACCAACGTTGACAAATGAACAAACAGTATTGTACCAACATTGGCCCAACATGTTGGGCCAACGGCGCGCCAATGAGCAGTAAGACATTGGGCCAACGTAAAACTGCCAACATTGGCCCAACATAACTGACATTGTTTGGCCAACGTTGGGCCAATGTCCTCATGCTATCTGGGTGATCACTACTGTAAACAAAACATTCATCTCGCCGAAAATGTTCACGATTCCGCTAAACTGAGAAAGTTTACACATGATTTATCATCTCATAAGAAACATCAGCCCTGTACAATGCAGAAATGCTCGAATTGAAGGTGGCATGTCAGATTCGTTTTTCGGCAGAACATCTAAAAATGAAAGTGAAATTTCAGAGTTCTCACTGGCGTTATAATACACAAAATAATTCGGCTGATCTTCTTAAAAAATTACATTTGCCAAGCTTTTTTGGTAGGAAAGATACTGCCAATTAACAAGTATGAGGCTCAGTTCAGTACATCTGCCCAATTTCTTTTATGCAAGTCTGCAAATTTAGGAACTTGTAATTTTTTCTGCACTACTTTCTTCTCCTACCGATTCTAAAAATAAAATGGGATGTACCCAATTACGGTCTTCCGTTTCCAACGGAAAGGACTGATACGACTCGATGGTTGTCCAAGCTTAGCTAATGGACCATTGTTTTAGTGATGATAAAAATGAAAGTCTTGTCCAGTACGGGGCGACATATGCTATTGCTTGCAATAGCAGACTTTCTAGTTATTATTATTTTTCTTCCTGGGAAAATTTTGTACTTGAGTGATCTTGTAAACCACACATCTGACTAAGGTAAAATGTTTTTAGGGTCAGTAGACATGTTATGTAGATTTGCCGAACAAAGGTCATTTTGCGCGCACGTGCTTGCAAGAGCCCGCACGTGCAACACTTGAAATGACCGATTTAATTGATATAGGCATGACTTTTCACATTTTTGATGAAATGCTTTGAAAGTCATAATATAAGGATATATTTGTGGCATAGACAATATGACATGGTCAAAATAGCAAGATCTCACGCGCATGCACGTGCGCTTCGCTCTGATTGGCTGAAACTAAAATCTCTATATCTTTCTTGTTTTTTGACGAAATCCTTTGAAATTTTGAACATAGCCATGAATTAAAATTTCCTACAACAGGATATATAGCAATTATCATGAAAACTCGTGCATGCACGTGCGCTGAAATCTGATTGGCTGAAACTTTAAATAGCTATAACTCCCTTGGTTTTCAACCAGACAGAATGGGATTTGGAACATAGATAGATATAATGAACTTCTACTGGATGGTGTGGTCACCATGCACATGCATACACGTGCGTGTACATGCGCTGAAATCTGATTTGCTAAAACTTTTAACAGCTATAACTCCCTTGGTTTTCAACCAAACAGGATGGGATTTGGAACATAGATATATATAATGGACTTCTACAAGAAGGTATGGTCACTATGCACATGCGTACATGTATGTGTACGTGCGCTGCAATCTGATCGGCTGAAATTTTAAACAGGTATAACTCCCTTGGTTTTCAACCAAACGGGGTGGGATTTGGAACATAGACAGATGTAATGGACTTCTACAAGAAGGTATCGTCACCATGCTCATGTATGCACGTGCGTGCACGTGAAATGGGTAAACTCTTAAAAACACTTGAATGAGCGGTTTTTTTTTTATACTTTTGGATTAAATATTTTAATATTTAGCATATTAAAATATATAGATTGTGTAGACAATATGATATGTCATTACGCACATGCATTTCACATGCGCAAGTGTGCAATGATAAAATTTGAATGAAAATGTTAAGCTTCTGGATAAACGTTGTTAAAGTCTCAAATGCATAGAGTTTGTCTTATTTAATTACACTTACAGGGAATATGACTATAAAAGGGAGTTGGGGAGCGTTTGGGGAACATCTGTAACGGTTCCGTTACAATTAGCACTAGTTGATTTTAATGTTATCATTGAACCAAAGAGTTTCTTTAGAATTTTTTGGTTCAATGTCAATATCATTACATCTTAGTTGTGTCCATGTTTCAAGAATTTCTCTGTAAAATTTTGGTAATGTTAAATGTGCATTTAGCCTATTTAAACAACCTCTGCTAATCATAAAATCATTGCTAGCGCTCTCGAGCGCTAGCAACTACGTTAGTCCAAATTCCTTGAATACGCATGCTCGGCCGCCATGGTCGTGCATTCTGGGAAAACTACTACAGACAGACCGTACGATAACAATTTCGTTGTATCGTGTTGTAGCATGAAATAACTGTTTATTTATTGTGTCGCTTATGCTTTAAAGATAACTTCATATTTATAATATTTCAAATTCTTGGGGGGGGGGGGGGGTTGCTGACGGTAAAGCCCGAGTCATTATCTGATTGTTCTAAACAATGACGAGGTAATTTTTTTTTGTTTTTTGTTGTTTTTTTTTTTTTTACATCTCAGCACAACCAAAGATAGATTCTATTTCCTGATTGGTCAATTTAGCCAATCTTACAAATTCCAGAAACAGAAGCAAGAATTTACACTAAAAATAACGAATAAATCCACTATTTGTGTTTAAAAATTTCTGATGTGTATGGCTTTTGACCTAACATATCTTGACAGAGAAGACCCAAAGGACCAATTAAGCTACTTCACATGCGTTCCAAACTCTCTGGACTCTTTACACGACATAAACTTTGAGTTATTTTCTATATTCCTTTCAATTCCCACGTATTTTCTTTGCTAAATTGCCAAGAAATTCTCTTTTTTAAATCAGTCCATACATGCAATGTCTCAATCGGCATCTTCTTCATATTATATAGATCCCCCCTCCCCCTCTCCAGTAAAGTTCATATATGTTCCGTTGCGCCAAAACTCCAATAGGTCACCCACCCTCCTTGTTTCTTTACCTATGTGTCTATAAAATGGATACGATTCACAAAACAATGATAATTTTATCCCTCTCCAGCCTCGATAAAAATTAAAAGAATTCAGCAAAATAAATCACTTGATTACGGATCTTCCTTTCTGTGTTTAAAAATTGCTACGGCGCTAGCTCACCTATCTTTTTAAAAGATAAACTTGTTTGATACTATATCCTTCTGGTTACATTGAATTGAACTTCATCTTGCTTTTGTTTACTAAATATCCTCCTAACCCAACCAAGTCTTAATGATTTCATTTGTGCTTCAAAATTAGGATCTTTAAATCCACCCTTATTATTTTTTTTGGCAGAATACTGAACTTTTAAATTTTGGCTTTTCATTATTCCATATGAATTTATTCAGTTCTTTAGGCTCATCTTTTATCATTTGTGGGGAAGTGGAAGTACTTGTGCATGATATACTATTTTAGATATTGCTCAAGTTTTTACAATTAGAATTTTGTCAATAAGTATTTAGTTCCTCATTTTCCACAAATTAAAAGTAGCTATAGGTTCATCTAATTTTGTATTAAGTTTTTTTACAAGGACTTTTTGTTCCCCACTTGAAGTAAACCAAATACCAAGGGTAAAAAAATCAACATTTAACTATAATACTGGCAAGATTCCTGGTTTGAAATTTTTATTCTTTCCTATCCAAATTGCTTCAGTTTTATTCAAATTAATTTTCAGTCCAGAACAATTGCTTAAAATTTTGAATAACATTTAATGTTTCAACTCCTGATTGTCATCACTTAGAAAACATGTAGTGTCATCTATTAATTAACTGGCTTATCTTAAATTCAGTCTTCCCTATTTCTATGCCGCTTATATCTTTATTTGCTCTTAAACTGCTGCAAGCAATTCAACATATAAAATGAACAATTACTGTGATAAAGGACACCCTTTACTTAATTTGAGAAAAAGATGAGACATATCCATTGTCTATGACACTACTGGATATATCTATATACAAGATTTTAACCCAATGCCTGAAACTTTCACCAAATCCAAATATTTCTTAGGCTTTATCAATGAAGCACCATTCTACTGCATTAAACATTTCAGTTTAAGAATTCCATTGACTAAATTACTGCATAGCATAATTATACACAATTCTCCCAGCCAAATGTGCAATGATAATATTGATGTGTAATACAAAGTAAATAAAACCATCTATCAATTCATTATACATCCTCACAATGTCAAGGGTTTGCAATTTCTCGGAGTTCGAGAAATCCCAAACCCTTGACATTATGAGGATGTTCATTATATTGTCAGACATGTTTTTCTGTATTACTCAACTTATATCGGTAACTTGATCTTATCGCGTGATCATCGTTTTTCTTTAGTCTGAACACGTCATGTGAAAAATGTTTTGACCAAACCGTCATCAAATGGTTTTCTTCCTAACTTATTATTTTTTAGTGTCTTTTAAAGATTTGTCCCATCTTTTCTTACAAAAACAATATCTGGTCATATTCTTAGGCTTTCGCTATATTTGTGACATTTTTATTGGGAATTGATTTAAATGTTGTCATTTCTAATTTCTGACCACATTAAGTGATTTCTGTATGGCAATACAGATACTACTAATTGTTTGTGACAGTTAAACCAACGAAAGGTTTATTTTTATGTTTGGCAAAAAAAAAAGTAGAGTACAGCTCAACGCACTTTTTAAGCACACATGGTTTTTCGCACAAATTAAGGTCACATTGTTATGATGTAATATTGTGTATCGAGGCATCAAAATACATTTTAAAAGTATATACATTTACATTATTTGATGTTTACCGGGTGTATTTCATTTACTAAAATATAATTCACGCATATCAATTGGTAGAACTTGAATATTTTCATGGCTGAGAAAAACAACTACATGTACTCTCATTTGAATTTTTATTGTTTTCTTGCCAACTGCATCTGTCTTTTTACCTGTTGTTTTGAAAGCAATAGCTCTTTACAGAAACGTGGACATGAGCACAGTTTAGCTACTGTTACTTGTATTTTCTGTACATTTTGACTCTTTAGCTCGGGGTGATAAAGGTAGTTTTTATCTGTTTGACTGCTTTGTATGTTAATAAGGTGGGATTTTTCAGAGTCAACTTCTAAAATCTGGACTAATGAGAGATCCATCTTACTGCAAAATTCTAACCTTTCAAACTGTATATGCAGAGGAATTTTCCTTTTCATAGAAGGAAGTTACTATTTAAAAAAATAATCAGTACTTAATTATCATAACCTTTAGTGAGGTTTCCTTTTGCAATGTTATCCCTTTTCGGCGCTACATTTCGACAAAACCAAGATTAGTATCGTAAATGAACAAAGAATTTTAAAAACTACTTACCTTTCAGAAGGAGATTAAAAAATTTCAACTACATGGTATCAAGGAAAACTCGTTTTATACAATTGTTAAAAACCTATGATAGAATCGTATAGTCGAACCATCGTACCGTTTACGAGGGCTGTTCAATAAATAATGTCCTGAACTGTATGACATACAATACAGATATCTTATGACATTAAAATTGGCTTTCTCTCATAATTGAATCTTTAATGAATTTATAACAGTTCATGTGGCCACTTTTCATCACATAGTTTTATTGTGAGAAGCTGGGAAACAAGGGCTTTTCGAGACACTGCATTATAAATGAATGGTAAAGAATCGGTAAACTAGAGTGAAAAATAAAAGCTTAAACAAAGCTGCTGTAAAACTTTTTAAAAATCCCAAAGAAATATTCACTGAAATATGTGACATTTACAGCAACCAATACCTGTTTTATAGACAAATGAGCAGGTGGATTTCAATGATAAAAAATTATATAATGGGCATCAAAAATGGGTACCGTCCTTGCCAACAAAAAATTATAACACTTATGTACTGTTTGCCAAATTTCAACAAAAAAATACTTGATGATGTAGCATTGACTTTAAGACAAATAGCAAATTTGATAGACATTACATCGGGGGTAGTTTACACTGTTTTTAAAGAACGTTTGACGGTAAAAAAGCTTAGTACCCGAAGGTCACACTATATTTTGAAAAATGAGTGAAAACGACAGCGTGTATGATTGTCTTTACAATTATTTTAAAATATCAGTAATTGGAGTTATCCACGTTTTTTGGATATTCAAATAGATAATGGAACTTGAATCTATTGCTTAAAATCCTCAAATCAAAATTTACCATAAGATGTACTTGACAAAAACAGGGAAGGTCTGGTGAGAGCAAAGAATTGCAAGAGCACAAAGACAGATTCATATGCAATGTTCTTATATATTAGTGGTATTGTTGTTCAAATTCGTATTCGGGGAGACAGTTTAATTTCTGGAGGAGGCTAGAAAACAATTTTTTTGCAAAAAAAAAAATCGAAAGGTTTATTAGAGGAAGGACCCAGAATCAGGAATCCACTACATTAAATTTCTTCATTACAGCGTCCAAACCCGCACGCCCTGAAAAGTAAAGGGGTTTTCGGGATACACAGATAGTTAATATTTTTTCACATTTACAATATTCGCCAGATCTTTGACCTTTTGACTTATTTCTATTTCCAAACTTTAAAAAAAACACCTTTGATAAGGAAGAAACAAGTCCAGGAAATCATTGAATCTGCCATTTTCCAGTATACCAAGGGTCATACCCAGAAATGAGTTCTAAAATCAATTACAAATTGGATAAAAAAGGTTACGGACATGTGTTGTAATTAAAAGAGATTAATGAGTAAAATAATGAAGACGAAATCATTGAAAAGCGTCTTTTGTTTCTTTCCTAGCACCGAGGATATTATTTATTGAACAGCCCTCGTATATATAAATTCCCCATAAAAATACCCACTTTGGAAACTTAAGATGATAATTTTAAAATACATCTATGCTTGAACATTATATACGTAATATATAACATAGGGTTATGTCATTGTACTGCAGTTCGAAAATGGTATTTTTTATTGCAACAATGTGACCTTAATTTGTGCAAAAACCATGTGAGCTTAAAAAGTGCGTTGAGCTCTACTGACAGGAAATGTTATACAAAATACTCCATAAAGGAGTTTAAGAAAATGAAAGATGCTGCATGGAGTTTACTTTTATCCCACCTCCCGAATCTAACAATTGTCTTCTTTTTTCACTTGGCAAAATTCTTTTCAGGTGGGTTTAATTTAACACCCCTCACCCGACCCTTTCAAAATCGTATCTACGTCACTGCTATCTCAGCTTTTTGTGAATCAGAAAAGGATTATGACTAAATCAACTTGTATCAAATAATGGGGGATTAAAAATATAAAATATATCTTGTTTATAAAACTTGTGTATTTGAAATGAATTGATTTAAAACAAGCTAATTCAGAGAATTTGTGTCCCCCGCTTAGGGAAAAAGTAAACCATGCGCAGTTCATGGAGGGGGGGGGGGGTGTCGGATCCCCCTGATCAAGTTGTAAATAATTAAATTTGTAGAATTATTAAATGTATACATGTATACTGAAGCAAATAAAATACAAGTATGTCAATATGCATATAAAGATTTGATTGCTTATTCTTTATTATGTGTATAGAAGATTCTTTTTATATGGAATATTTATCACACTGTAATAATGATTTTATAACCTCATAAATTTTTCATTTCACATGCTGAATACCATCATTTAGTTAAAAAAAAAAGTACTTAAAAAAAAGAAGAAAGTATCGACCAAGATTCGATCCCGGGACCTCTCACATTTTAAGCGAGAGACATGACCACTGGACCACGGAATCGCTTTACACGATGTGGAGTATATGCAGAACTAAAGTCACATATACCTGTATATATTCATGTTTTCATGTTCGGTATTCTCAAAATTTTACACAATCCATGGTGTTTGATTTATTTAGCCTTTATTAAACAGTTCTAATAGATGTAATAAGAACATAAAGTCCGCCGAGAAACTGTTTTATACGCAGTAACTCTCCTCATGCCCCTGCGACATGTAATACTATAAATACTAATAAAACAAACGGGGCGGGGCACTTTGAGAGGGGCGAGAGACGTCCTGGGGAGTTTTGGTATAAATTTACATTGCATAAGCTCAAAATCTTCTTGAAATATCGCCCGGAAATGATAGTATTACACACAGACAGAATGTATAAAGTTACGACCTTGAACTTTGACCTTTTGACCTCAAAATCAATAGGGGTCTTTATTACGCCACAGAGAGTTGTTATATAAAATTTCATTGCAATAGCTCAAATGGTTCTAGAGATATCGTGTGGAAACGAAAGTGTTTTAACAGACAGAATTTGCTTATTTATGACCTTGACCTTTGACCTTTTGACCTCAAAATCAATAGGGGTCTTCTTTAGTCCATAGGGAGTTGCTATGCTAAATTTCATTGCAGAAGCTCAAAGGGTTCTCGAGATATCGTGTGGAAACGAAAGCGTTACAGACAGACAGAAAGACGGACGGACGGACGGACGGACGGACGGACGGACGGACGAACCCAAATTAATATCCCCCACTTTTCAAGCGGGGGACAATAATATAACGTGTTTTTCGTTCCCTTTTCCGTTCCCCGTTTTAGCAACAACCCTCCAGAACCCCTATTATTATTCATTAATTTGTCTAGTTCAAGACTAGTATCTAAATTGTGGTGAGGTGGAGGGTTAAAACGATTGGGTACCAGATACACTCGAAAACTTTAAAATGAATTTATGAAATAAATCTTTTTCTCGACTGACATGCACCCCTCCCAAAACTGTGTTCAGTGGATAGATATTACATTTAAAAAACAATTTATCTTCAAAATAAAACTCCTTCTGCAATGGATTTAATATTACCATTATGTAATTCAGGAAAAGTATCAAATATCAATTTACAAAGTCTTATTCAATTTTATTAGTACTGTTTTGAAAATAATATTGAGAAAATTTGATAGCCCCCCCCCCCCCCCCCAATTTGAATGAATATGAATGAATATGAATCCACTTTATGAATCCAGTTTATAGATGTTAAATTCAAGCCAGTTTTGAATTTTACCAGATTGTACTGCAATCTGGAATAAGTTTTGGCTGCAGTCACGACTCATGTTTTCTCGGGGGGTGGGTGGGGGGGGGGGGGGTAGCAGTACCCTCCCCCGAATATTTTTGCCAATATCTATCGTGGAGGGTCCTATATCGGAGGGGTACCTTAATCGATGGCATCTCCTTTTGAACAGCTGATGATTTTTTTAATGGGAGATCTGACTTTATCAATATATGAATGTTACATAACACAGTATCTTAAAGTATGTAATGTAAAATTAAAAATATTCCTAAGAATGACGATGTTTGGTCAACTCGAAAACACCAAAATTTATGAAACGTGAAAAATTTACATGTGGATTAAAATTACCAATAATTTTTAATTTTGTTAAGAGTATGATATAAAATACCTGTATGAATTCTTACATGTATATTTTCTCAATTGATGTCAAAACAAGTTGCTAAGACACTAATTAAACTACGTACGTTTATATTAAAAATATATGATTTTAGTTAGTCAGTCCTCCATGATTTTTGTCCCCTCGCTCATTTCATTATTACATGTTTCATATGTGTTTTTCTTTCGTTTTGTTTGTTTGTTTGTTTGTTTGTTTGTTTGTTTTTTTTTTTTTTTTTTTTTTTTTTGGGGGGGGGGGGGTCCTCTTCCTTTTTATATTCTGATTATGTATATCATATACTTGTACGTTTGGCCTGGATTTTTATGTTATAAATATTCCTCATTGTCCTCATGTACCTGAAATGGTTTAGTGAATAAAATGAATCTGAACTTGAATAAGCCCAGGTGCCTTAAACAAAATATCAAATGTATATTTTGAAAAAAAAATCTGTTATTATTTGATAAAAATTTTGGTAATATTTTAACAAATTTAAGGGACATTTAAAGTAAAACTGCATTTACTTTAATTTCCTATTACATTGTACTTGTTAGGGAAAAATTGTTACTGTTAATTACCTGTAAACACGAAATACATGTAGATTACTGGAGGATAGAACCCTATAGAAAACATTGCTACTACATATGCTTGTTCCCAAAATAAAAAAAATCTGATGAACTTTTATTTTCATTTTTTACTTTCTAAGGAATTCTTGGTAGTTGATAATGTAGGTTGCCCCCCCCCCCCCCCCCCTCCCCTGAAATTGCTTCCTATGGGCCTCCTATTTGTTTATTCAAGCTAAGTTGTTATTTCTTTCTTACATTCAAATATCTTAAAATGAGTTTTCCCACTTTCATAGTGCAATCATCCGCCACAACAACCCCATAAGTGAAGAAAAAATGATCAAACATGATTTTCCATGTTGACACACCTGTCACTTTTTACCCAATAATGCTAAAGAGTTCAAAAAGGGGAGATAACAATTAAACTCCAGCAAATTGGTAACAAGGGGTTACATTAGTAAAGGAAAGTTATAAAAAGTACCCAAATTAGTTATTCCTATTCTAAACAACATATTAGATTAAGAATTTTCTTTTTTCATTTAAATATTATAGAAATAATCCATAAATATAGCAATAGACTGTTTTTTAGAATATGTAAAAATCTTAGCAAAGTATGTTATTCCGTTCAAAATTAATTTACAACATGTAGATATTATTTCCCAAGCTCAATATTTTAATACAAAGTAGACCATAGATGATTCTTAAAGTAACAGTTAATTCAATTTAATTTCAAACTTGGTCTTGAGAGAAACAAGCATCTAGAAATAGCTTAAAAATCATACTCATTGATTTAGAATCTATGAAGAGATGAATAAAAAAATAAGTATTCATTTGACTTAGTTTTCCCACATTAATTGTGTAAATTGGACCATGACTTTGAAAATACAACAAAATTTGAAAATAAACTGATGACAAACGGTAGTTTTTTGACTTGATCAATATGTATAGATATTTCATTAAATTTTGTGTGATTTTCGACAAATATGCAAAGGAGCTGTTACTAAAAATAGATGCAGGGTTCGACATTTTTTTGTGTGGAAATTCTAACTTCTACTTTTATGTAGACAGTTTTAAGCCACTAAAAACTCCAAAGTAGCAACCTTCCATTTGGACGATTTTTTTTGAATTTTGCATGGTTTTCTAGCGAACTGGCTCTTAAGCATATAGGTCACAGTCAATGTCTCAGGGTCATAGGCCTTGGTGTCATTTTAAAAAGCTTAATTAGTGAATTATGCACACCAAATATAAAGTCTCTATCTGTCTTCGTTCAAAAGTTATGGCGAAAGTTAAAGTTTTCAGAAAAAAATATTTTAAGCTTATAGATCACAAACAAGGTCTCAAGATCATTGACTTTCGTATCATTTAAAAGAGCTGAATGATTGGAGTATGCATATCAAATATGAAGTCTCTATCTTTCTTCGTTCAAAAGTTATGGCAAAGGTTAAAGTTTGCAGACAAAAAAGCTATATCTAGCGTATAGGTCATCAAGGCCACAAGGTCAATGACCATGGAATATTTAAAAGACCTAACTCAGCGTTGTATGCATACCAAATATGAAGTCTCTATCATTTATGGTTCAAAAGTTATGGCGAAGGTTAAGGTTTGCAGAAAAAAAATATTTTAACCATATAGGCCACAGTCAAGGTCATAAGGTCATTGACTTAGATGTCATTTAAAAGAGCTTTAGTAGAGTGTGCATAACAAATACAAAGTCTCAACCAGTCATGGTTTAAAAGCTATGTCGAAGGTTAAAGTTTGCAGACAAACAGCTAAACAGATAAACAGACAAACAGACAGACAGGACAAAACAATATACGACTAAGATCTTACGATCCAGGTGCATAATTAAAGACTGTATGCATAAACAAAGTTTTTTTATTACGATGACCATAATTTTCTTTTCTAAATGTACATTGTAATCCGTACTCTCAATCGAAGAGTCTACAGCTCAACGGAATTTTTAAGCTCACATGGTTTTTCGCACAAATTAAGGTCACATTGTTGTAATAAAAAAATACCATTTTCGAACTGCAGTACGATGACATAATCCTACGGTGTATTACGTATATAATGTTCAAGCACATTTATCTTAAGTTTCCAAAGTGGGTATTTTTAAGGGGAATTTACATGTGTATATATAAACGGTACAATGTTTCGACTATACGATTCTATCATAAGTTTTTAACAATTGTATAAAACGAGTTTTTCTTGATACCATGTAGTTGAAATTTTTTAATCTTCTTCTTAAAGGTAAGTAGTTTTTAAAATTCTTTGTTCATTTACCATACTCCTCTTGGTTTTGTCGAAATGTAGCGCCGAAAAGGGATAACATTGCAAAAGGAAACCACACTAAAGGTTATGATAATTAAGTATTGATTATTTTTTTAAAAAGTAACTTCCTTCTATGAAAAGGAAAATTCCTCTGCATATACAGTTTGAAAGGTTAGAATTTTGCAGTAAGATGGATCTCTCATTAGTCCAGATTTTAGAAGTTGACTCTGAAAAATCCCACCTTATTAACATACAAAGCAGTCAAACAGATAAAAACTACCTTTATCACCCCGAGCTAAAGAGTCAAAATGTACAGAAAATACAAGTTACAGTAGCTAAACTGTGCCCATGTCCACGTTTCTGTAAAGAGCTATTGCTTTCAAAAGAACGGATAAAAAGACAGATGCAGTTGGCAAGAAAACACAAAAATTAAAATGAGAGTACATGTAGTTGTTATTTTCAGCCATGAAAATATTCAAGTTCTACCAATTGATATGCGTGAATTATATTTTAGTAAATGTAATACACCCGGTAAACATCAAATAATATAAACAAATACTTTTGAAATGTATTTTGATGCCTCGAAACACAATATTACATCATAACAAAGTGACCTTAATTTGTGCGAAAAACCATGTGTGCTTAAAAAGTGCGTTGAGCTGTATTTTTACAAGATTGCGCCAAATTAAAATTGACAGAAAGCAAATAACTTACTGAAGGCTCAAATTTTATATATGCAAGTCTTAAAGTCTCAAAATTTATATGAATGATACTGAAATAGAATCTGTCTGAATTTAAATACTTGTAAATTCCCTTTTATTTATTAAAGAGAAACTACCTTACTAAAAATTTAAATAACATAAATATATTCAAATGATTTTTGAAAAATTGCAAGTTTATTATGCTTTATTTTTCATTTCTAAACGATTGGCAAACTGTCAATCCTTATGTTAGGGGTAATTTCGGACATTTTAATTTAATTTAATTTTTAATTTTTATATTTTTTCAATCTTATTTATTAATTCAAAGAAAATTGCTACATGTTTCAATATCTAACAACAATTGTTTATTATCTAAAGTATTATATTTGACTTTGTAACCCAGTTTGAGCACTTTTTTTTCGAAAATTGGCAATTTGTAAATCCCTGTACCTCAAGAAATTATTAGTTCCCAAGCTTAATATTTCGCAAAGATAATGTAGACAGTTCTATCTGTACAATAAATTCAAAAATATCAAATTCAAAGCTTGGTCTTTAAAGATTTTGGGCATTACATTTATAACACTTTTGATAATTCTTCAATATTGGCATTGTGCCAATTCTAAAGAGTTGTCTTCCCTTTGGATATGTTGCATATTGATTATGACAAATGTCAATTTTTAAAAAAGATAGTCTATTGTTACTTTAAAATACCTTAAATTTAATGCAAGTCTAATTTTGAGTACAATAAATCAAATTTGATTTTTGCCATTTTGCTTGAAATTTTTAAGTGCATTTGCACTAAAATGTGCAGAAAGGAGGTTGCTCTGCCTACGGCTGCCATGTTGAATGATGGGAATTGGGGGGGGGGGGGTGTTTGAATAACATATTATGAAGTCTAACTTCCCACCGAATTTCATTAAGATATGACAACCTTCGTTTTGGACAGTTCTTTATGGTTTTCTCGCTGACTGACTCTTAAAATATTTTTTTCTGCAAACTATTACCTTTGCCATACTTTTGAATCATGAAAGATAAAGACTTGAAGTCATATTTTGTATGTATACACCACTGAGTTTGGTCTTTTAAATGACTCCATGGTCAATGACCTTTTGACCTTGACTGTGGCCTATAGCTTTTTTTCTGCAAACTTTAACCTTCGCCATAACTTTTGAACGAGGAAAGATAGAGACTTCATAAAGGTAAGCATACTCCACCACATCAGCTCTTTTAAATGTCATCAAGGCTAATGACCTTGAGACCTTGACTGTGACCTATATGCTTAAAAATATGTTTTTACTAAAATATTTGGTTGCCGGGCGCATAGTGTTTCAAAAATCATCTTGTTTTAAGGGGACGAAGGATTTGTGGTTACATGACTCAGTTTAATTACGTCATAATCTCTGATAAAATATATACAAAACCAGATTAAAACCACAGTATTTCTAAAAAAAAATTGACTGTTTGTTTGAGTTTATCATCGTGTATAAAGATATCTAACAACATTTAAACTTTCTTGCAAATATCATCAAATTACGGAAAAGATTAGTCCACTCTTCTGTTTCCCTAAACTGCGCTTCCAACGAGTCGTTTACGTCAAAGTGGATCTCTTAGTGCTGTAAGATTAAACACGGTAAAACACGGGTAGTTTATCATAAAAACGGGTCATGATCAGTATATGGTGGGGTATAATGTGAATTACAATGCACCGAAAATATGGTTGTTGACGGAAATATTTAAGAAATAAACTCCGCGTTTTCGTGAATGTTGCAGAATAACCTCCGAGGTCGAAAAATGTTGTTTCAAAGATAATTTCATTTTTATTTATATTTCAAACAACATTTCGAGACCGAGGAGGTTATTCTGCATCATTCACGACAACAAGGACGTTATTTCTATTCTGCCACGATCGATAAATACGGCTGATCGTTTCCTCTAAAGAGAAATAAATTAGGTCACTATGTCTCGATTTCGCTGTTCAATTTAACACCAGAGGTAAAATTTGTTTGCTTACCTGTGTATAGAATGCAGACGATTTGAGCTTTCGTTAAATTAAAAATAGCCTTTTTAGATTAAAAATTTGTTCGTAATATGTATTGATCAGTTAGAATGAATATACAATAACAAAATCATGTTCCTGTTTTACTGATAAAATTACGTTGTTTAATGTGTAGGGAGGTCCGTGGAATAGCCCCGCTTAGCTATAAAAACCGACATTCATCAGCAACTTGATGCAATTTACAGTGTTTATACTGCAAAAGACGACACATTGATGCGGTCTAAACAAGTATTTTATTCTACAGCTAACATGCATTTGAATTGTTCAGATTTGATACGTGTTTCTGTTCTGATATTTTTTTGATGACGTTCGTGATTTATTAGAGAATAATATCCGGCGGTTTCCTTTGATGTTTTCAATAAACGTGGTAGAATTAGTAGTTATTTTATTTCGCTTAATTTGTAAATGTGGGTTTTCCCGTACTCGAGAAATGTAAATTTAGCACATTTTTCTCATGCTCATGTCTTTTTTTACTATGCCCTGTACAATATTGAGCTCAGCTTCACCAATCGAAATTATTATGAGTGTTGGCAAATCGGACGATATTTATTAACCGGTTACTCGGTTAATGTTCCGATCGTGTACCCGTTTACTCGGATGATTTTATGTTATAATTTCCGTATCTATCATTTATCTCATCCTTTTACTTATTGGTAGGAATTAAACAACAAATGTAAGATATATGAACTTAATTTACAAATACAAACTCGAAAAGAAACCACACAATGTCTTAGAAAATTTTTGATTTCAAATGTCACTTGAAACGGGGAGTTTGTTTTTGTTTAAGAAAATAATTATTCCAATATATGAGAAATATATATGTCGCGATCGAGGAGAATCAACATACCCTGTAAATGCTGGTTGTTTTTGTTGAGTCTCTTGCAAGTCGCTAGTTATCGCATTATGTTTCAATCTAGTAATTAAAGTAAATTAGCACATTTGTAGTTCCACCCGTATACGACAACTCCGAGTCACATAATTTGAATTTGACAGATTTCGAGATCCACGTTCTTGATGTTTGCAGTGGCATCTTGTTAAAGTATGTTCCTCTAAACAGGTATATTAAAATCAGCTAATTATAACTCAAGTTTTCAAAACGCGTACCCCCTGGCAATTAAAGCCATCAATTAAACTAATCAAAACAAATTGCTCCTATTTGTGAAGCATTAAAGCAAGCCTAACGGTAATTAAATTAAGGAAATGTGTCAATATATATTTCCAAATAACATAAAAAATTATTATAAACCCCGCTCCGAAGGAGAGGGGGGTATACTGTTTTACCCTTGTGTGTCTGTCTGTCTGTCTGTCTGTCCGTCCGTAACAAATTTTCGTCGCAGTTTTCTCAGCAACTACTCATTGCAGAAGCTTGAAATTTTAACACAATCTTCTCTGAGGCATGCCATTTGTTGGGATACATTTTTGTTCAAATCTGATGTCATCTTCCTGTTTGTCTGTGCGTCTGTCTGTTTCATACATAACAATTTTTTTTCGCAGTTTTCTCAGCAACTACTCATCGCAGAAGCTTGAAATTTTAATACAATCTTCTCTGAGTCATGCCATACGTTGGGATAAATTTTTGTTCAAATCTGATGTCAACTTCCTGTTTGTCTGTGCGTTTCATACATAACAAATTTTCGTCGCAGTTTTCTCAGCAACTACTCATCACAGATGCTTGAAATTTAATACAATCTTCTCTGAGTCATGCCATATGTTGGGATACATTTTTGTTCAAATAGGATGTCAACTTCCTGTTTGTCTGTCTGTCTGTTCGTTTCATACATAACAAATTTTCGTCTCAGTTTTCTCAGCAACTACTCATCGCAGATGCTTGAAATTTTAGAACACTCTTCGTTGAGACATGTTATATAGTGGGATTCATTTTGATGTTAATTTGATGTCAACTTCATATTTTTCTGTGCATTTGCCTGTAATTGAGCTTGTAAATATATTAACATGGTAGTGTTTATTCACATCAGAGCGGGGGTATTACTAGTGAGCATTGGCTCACAGACTTCTTGTTTTATACTTATTTAATATGAAAAATGTATTTTTATCCAAGTAACCGAATAGCAGTTTTACTAACAGATACTCGCATCATTCGACGGTTAACCGGTTAACAGGGTATTCGTTGCCAACACTAATTTTTACAGTTAATCAATAACATGACGAACTTGCATTCCAACATAAATTTCCAATATTGAATGATAGGAATTTTTTGCAAATTGATTTTTCCAATGTACAGGTGTATATACTTCAAATTAGCTCAATGTATTATAACAAATACTTATTTTTTTTTGGGGGGGGGATAAAGTTTCCTTCCTGTGGCGGGGACTCGGGGATACTTTTGTGTATGTTGCGATCAAGTGGCCCAATAACCTGGTTGTCTCCCCACCCTGCCAGGGGTCGTTCTGGTATGTAATACATATTAAGTACATGTAGCACATAAGTTGTCTACAGTAACTTTATATGGTAGCATCCGTTGTTCAGAGCCTGTCATGCCTGGTTCCAGCTCCACCTCGCACAAGCTGGGGCAGGCCACAGTCTGATAAAATAAATGGATACACCAGGTGGCGCTGGAGACAGAGAAAAGGACAGTTTCGCATACACTGGTCCAGAACGTGGTGACCGTTCGGATTTGACACATATGCTTACACTCGGTCCCCCTATATGCCCATTATTATTTTTGGTACATTTGTAAATATACCCAGTCCCATTATATATCCCATTATGTTGATTATAACAAATGTGGTTTATGTGCTCAAAGTTATGAAACCTAATACAAGTGTTATCATTCCAGGTGTTAACAAGCAAGTGTATTTTAGGGGTGTAGTACATGTACGAGGGCTGTTCAATAAATAATGTACTCAGTGCTCGGAAAGAAACAAAAAAGTCTTTTTAATGATCTAGTCTTAATGATTTTACTTGAATATTCTTTTTTAATTAAAACAAACATATCTTAAACATTTTTATACAATTTTTGATTGCTTTTAGAACACTTTTTAAAGTATATGACCCTTTGTATACTGGAATAAAGCAGATTTCCTGGACTTGTTTCTTCATTCCGAAAGGTGTTTTTCTAAGTTCGAAAGTGAAACAAGTCAAAGGGTCAATAATCTGGCGAATATAGGTGTGTTGGTTTGGACGTTGTCATGAATAAATTTAATGTGGTTGATTCCTAATTCTGGTTCCTTCCTCTTATAAACATTTCAATTTTTTTCCCATTTTTGCTTTCTAGACTCCTCCAGTGGTTGACCTGCCTCCCCAAATAAGAATTTGAACGACAAGACCAGTATTATTTTAAGAAAATGGCATACAAAACTGTTTACGTGCTCTTGAAATTCTTTGCTCTTCTCAAACCTGGGTTGTTTTTGTCACGTGTGTCTTCTTGTAAATTTGTTTTGAGGGTTTAAAGCAATGAAGTCAAGTTTCAATATCTGTTTGAATTTTTGAAAAACATGGATAATAACAATTTCAGATTTTTAAAAAAAATAATTGGTTAGATATTCTTACATGCGGCCCTTTTCACTCATTTTTCAAAATATTAGGTGACCTTTCAGTACTAATCTTTGCTACTCTTAATTCTTTACAACACTTGTTTATTTACAACAATTTAACTTATCCCAAAAATGATGTCTTTTAATTTTCCTTTGTGTATTAAACGCAGTCCAACATCAACAGATCAGTTATATTTGTTGAATTTTGGCGTACAGGGCATTGAATGTTGTAAGTCTTTGTCTGCAAAGACGGTATCCATTTTTTGATGCCCATTAAATCAATTTTGCCGATTGAAATCCTCCTGCTTATGTGTCAATGAAACAAACATTTGTTGCTGTAAAGGTTAATGTGAGATAACTGCTATCTGGGTCCCTTTTATTATCTGTGGTTTATTAATATTTTTCTCTGCTACATGCTTCATCACGCTTAAACTATGCCCATTATGGTGTCACGTTGTCTTAGTTACGTAATACATCGACCGGGTAATGATTTACCGTTATAACTATTTACTTATATGATTTGATATAACCTTATATTTCTTTTTTTCATATCGATTATACTATGTTGATATGATTGAATATCTTTCTTTGATCGATATCTTAAAATTGGTATTAATTTTAATCTCAATAAAATTTAATATAACAATAAAATCAATTAGGGATGACGTTTAAGCAAGTTTTATCTCAATATCAATTTTTAAAATTCATATTTTATTATTTAAAGAAAATATACAGGAGCAAAAGTCCATGTATGGTAATGCAGAGGAAATTCGGACTAAATTTTCAATTTTTTCATTTTTGTCAAAATTGTTATTACTTGCAAAATTATATAATATATATAATAAGTTCATAAATTATTTCAAATAATTGAATGCCATGAAACTAAGAAATTCAAAAATATATGAAAAAAAATATTCCAGGCAACAAATCTTAATAATTTGATCATTGACCTCATATGATATTGATACCATGAGAATAAGGATAACAAAAGTAATCAGAGGCTGTAAATGATTTAGGGTGAGTTCACCATGCATCGGACACATACCTTGCTTCGGACAACTTTAGGTAATAAACTCTCTTTCAACTTTAGGATGACGTTTGCTCAGGTTTCAGAAATCAGAGAGGCAATTTTATAAAGTATAATATATTAAATCAAAAATTGTTCTAAATGGACAAAATAACTAAGTTTTATCTCAATATCAATTTAAAAACTTAATAGGTAAGTACTGAAAGAAAATATGCAGAAACAAAACTCAATATATGGCTATGCAGAGGAAATCGGACTAAATTTTTAATTTTTCATTTATGTCAATTTTTTTTATTTCTTGCAATATAAATCACAAAGTAAAGGTTACGTATATTTTAAAACATCATTTTGAAAATTTTATATGTGTTTAAGCTCATAAATTATTTCAAGTTAATGAATGCTATGAAATAAAGAAATTTAAAAACATGTACAAAAACCACTGAAGTCAACATATCTCTATAATTTGATCATTGACCCCATATATTATTAATACCATGAGAATGAGGGTAACAAAAGTTATCTGAGGCTATAAATAATTTAGAGTTCTTATCAGTCAGATTTTTGCAATATTTGATTAAAAATAGGGAAAAATATAAATATGACAGAGGAAATTCGGACTATAATAAATTATCATGCTTATGGCCCAAACTCTACTTATTTCTTAATATGGAGCAACTATGTACAATTGCTATAATATTTCATTATTTAAAGAGTTTTGTTGCTTGTAAAATTTTGTGAGTGAAGAAAAAAATGGTCATAGTGTGAAAAATTGAGGTATTTCCCTAGAAATACTCAGGGGCCCCTAGCATGAAAACGATGTCATTGACCTAGTTATTTGAAATGGAAATTTATCACAAGAATCATAGGTGTACAATGTGCAATAGGTGGTTTTTTCGTTCTTATCAGTGGAATTTTTAGTCATCTGAGTAAAAGTATACCTTAAGAGTTTTGTGTATTTCTTTGTTTCTGTCTTAAAAATGAAGATTAAAATTTTTTAATGATACCAATTATGCTTATCATGTTGTGATAAAAATGCCCCTAAAATGGATTTGAAGTTACGTCATATTTTACATCATCAAAGAGGAATAACCCGAAATTTATGATTTTGCAATTTTTAGAGTTATCGTTCTTTTAAATTCGACTTCCACGGAACGTTTAGTAAGTAAGTAAAGTAATTTTGCATAAATTATACAGAAATTTCACTTCAATGTTTGTATAATTCTTATTAGAGCTGGTGTTTACTATTATGCTAATTTCACCGTACATCGGACACAAATTAACCATGCATCGGACACTTTTCGATGCAAAGGTAAGCACTACCATTTTCATACAGAACCCAGCTGACAGCTGTTTTTTGCGGGAAAAGAAAAGAAACTCTATATTTTCAGTCAAAATATAAGTTATCGATATATGACGTCTGGAATTTGACTCAATTTATTTCTACAAACCAGAGTATGATAAACCATGAGAAAAAGGCGCGAATTACCACATTATAAGCATTATAAGCAGAGTGAGGTCTCGCGAATCGTTCTACATTCGTGCAATAATATCGTCAATTAAATTTAAGTTGAGGGTTATTTCTTAGATAAAAGATGAAAATATATCCATATCAAGGATTTTAAAGCACTGCGATAAAGGTATGATATTTTTCCGGTCTAAATACCGTCTGTCCGATGCATGGTAAACAATGTGCGATCCATGGTGAATTCTCAATTATTCCTAAAAACTCGATTTTGGGGGATATTGTCTCAATAAAAGACATATGATTGTGTCCTAAATTGCTATTTTAATCACAAACTAAATGTTAAGCTCAATTTTGATAATTTTCCGTCGGTAGCGATATCGCTAGAACTTGTTGAAGAACAAGGGTGTACGATGCATGGTGAATTCACCCTAGAGTTCTTATCATTCAGATGTTTTAATATTTGGGGAAAATATAAATATGACAGAGGGAATTCGGACCATAATAATTATCACGTTGATGGCCCAAACTCTAATCATTTCTTTATTTAACGCAAAGTAGTTCCGTTGCTATAATATGTCATTATTTAAAGAGTTCTGTTGCTTGTAATATCTTTTGATTGAAGAAAAAATTGGTTATAGTGTAAAAAAAAAAGAGGTATTTCCCGAGAAATATTCAGAGGTCTCTTGCATGAAAAGTAGGTTATTGACCCAGTAATTTGAAATTGAAATTCAAAACAAGAATCATAGGTGTACAATGTGCAATAGGTGGTTTTTCGTTCTGAACAGTGGAATTTTTAGTCATCTGAGTAAACTTATACCTTAAATAAAGAAGGTGCCATAAATTATGTAAAAATAACATTAAGCTACAATCAATGTATGTTTTTGATAAGGGGTTATATCATATTTTATATTCATAAAAGAATAAATTTCATATTTAAACAATATTCAAGTTATAGCAAAACAGGTATAGAGATCTTTCGCTTCCGTAATAATTGCGTAAGATTATTTGTTTTGAACTAAAATGAAGTTGTGTAGCATATTTCAAATTCAAATTTACATTTTTAATGGTATATAATTCAAAGGAAATTTTAAAAAGAAGACATATTTGTTTAAAAGCAAAATATATATAAATAGGGGACCAAGAAGACATCCGTATACACGTTTAGTACGAACACGGATATAGCGAATTCACGGATATAACGAAGTGTTTCTGGGTCCCCGGCAAAATTCTTAACAAATCTTTGTAAAATTTTACGCTTATAATGAACTCTGATATAACGAATTTACGGATATAGCGAACTGATTTTGAGTCCCGTTGAGGTTGAATATAATGAATTTTACATCTTTTATAACGAACTTTCAAAGATTTCAAAATTTGAATAATTGAACTGACTTTATTTTCTCTCAGCATTTGTATATAAAATTCAATTCATAATAAAACCTTAGTTATCGAAGGTATGTTTTGTAATATTTGCTTCCCTAACATATTTGATAGTAACACTTGAAGGAAAACATGCACATTGCAAATTTGCTATATATGGTTATACGAATTCGTTATACGGATATAACGAATTACGGATATAGCGAATTAAATTCACAGGTCCCCAGGACTTCGCTATAACCGTGTTTTACTGTATGTGCAGATATAAAGTGTTTTATGATCCTCATTTATATCGTACATTTACAATTTAAATAATTATAGCAAAATATTGATTTACAGAATCTTCTTCCTGACTGAGGAAATAAGCAAGGAAGTTAGATTCAAAACAGTAAAGGTGATAGGCCAAAGGAAAAAGAAAAATTAAAGAAATTCATGTAATGAGCGAAAAATAATGACAAGAGGTCAAAAGCAGAAATCTGTCCGGGTGCCAGGTGTTTCAAAGGGTAGTCACATCACCCAGGTTACGTTTAAAAAAGTCTGGGTCAGTGATACATATAACAATCTTGTCCTTGCAAGCACATTAGGTGAAGACCTACATCATCTGACAGATGTAGCTAGTGGTGGATCTGGTGTTCACACTTTAAATAGTGATGGAGAGTTATTTTACATAGACAAATCATATAACATAAACAAATTGTCTGAAGATAGCGATGCCAAAAGTACATTTATTAAGTACACACCACCATGGAACCCTCAATGTGTGTACAGTTCTTTCTCCACTGGAGACCTCCTGGTTGGAATGTATAATTGTGAAACAGATGAATGTACAGCCAAGTTGACCCGGTATAACTCCAAAGGAGAAAACATCCAAACAATAGAGCATAAAAACAAAGGTCAAAGAATGTATTACGGACCTATCTATATCACAGAGAACCGCAATGGAGATATTATTGTGTCTGATGATCACTGTGTTGCAGTGGTTGTGACAGATCAAAGAGGAAAATATCGCTTCTCTTACACTGGACCCCCATCAGGAGTGGGACTTTTACCACGTGGAATATGTACGGACGCGTTTTCACACATCCTGGTGTGTGATATTTACACACACACAATACATATGATAGACAAGAATGGCCTGTTCTTAAAATTTTTACTTACCCCAAACCATGGCATAGATGGACCACACGGCCTCAGTTATGATGCAGCATTTAACTCTCTCTGGGTTGGATCCGATTGGAAAAACACCGTGGACGTATACAGATGTGTTGACTCTCTTAATGGTAGGCAAAACATTAATTCAAAGAACATTAATGTTCATATATATATATATACATATATATATATATATATATATATATATATATATATATATATATATATATATATATATATATATATATATATATATATATATATATATATATATATATATATATATATATATAGCATATGGGACACAGACAAGATTACAAGGTCATTGACCTTAGTGTCAAATGAAATGGCTTAATTAGTAGAGTATGCATGCCAAATATTAAGTCTTTATCTTTCTTCATTTAAAAGTTTTGGTGAAGGTTAAAGTTTGCCGATAAAAAACTATATTTAGCGTAAAGGTCACAGTCAAGATCACAAGGTCATTGGCCATGGTGCCATTCAGAAGAAATTAATCAGTGATGTAAGCATACTAAATATGAAGTCTCTATCTTTTTTTATTAAAAAGTTATGGCGAAGATTAAAATTTGCAGAAAGAAACTATTTCAAGCATACAGGTCACAGACAAGGTCATTGACCTTGGTGTCATTTGAAAGAGATTAAATAGTGGAGTATGCATACTTAATATGAAGTGTCTTACCTTCATGGTTCAGAAGTTATGGCAAAGGTTAAAATTTGCAGACGAACAATTATACAGACAGACAGAGTCATACAGGACAAAAACAATATATGCGTCGTATCTTTCGATCCAGGCGCATAAAAATTAATGAAATTGAAAGGATGGCCGTTAAACTTATAATGTATAAGGTTACTACTGTACATGTAGATCACCTAAATCTGCGCGACACCTAATTTTTCGACGTATTCGTTAACTCGTTAGCGAGACAAAATTTTCACGAATTGTGGTCATTGCTCTATATAATCTTAAGGAATTCTATGATACACAAGAATGAAAATTTCGCGAGCATTTCTTTTCGCGTTATTACGCGAAAATAAAGTTTTCGCGAATGAATAGCGATTTACAGTATTTTCTTGGATTTTTATAATTAAATGCTATTTAAACAAAGTCGACGAGGAAATCTTATGCTAATTAAGCAAAAAATAAAGTATAATTATGTCAAAAAATAATTTCAAATGACTACGAATGTTTTTACGGCATGTTTAATAGCTTTAGGAGCGGTTCTTATTGCCAGGCTATCTGGAATTATAATCCTACAGTGACATATGTTACATTGATGGTACAACTGGAAATGAACATTGGCAGACCTTCTTAGCATAATGAATGTTGCCTACATTATCTGTCCCCTTCATAAGATTTTTTAATATAAATTGTTCAACAAATGAAAAACAACAGAATTCTAATATTTCAAGACTGATAGCTACTCACAAGTTCAATTGCAACATGCAAAGTCGTACTTTGTCAACTTTTTAGATCGTTATAATAAGCAGCGAATTTTCAAATTAATGTTTTTAAGCTTTGTTTGGGGATGTTTCTACAGTACAGATATTTCAGGGGATTTTAAAGTTCGATAGTTCATGTCTGTAAAAATAAATGCAATTCAACTGAGAGAATTAATTGGGGAATTATAGAATATCTTACATTTTGTAAATGCAAACTTTAGTTACATACTTAATTTAATATTGTTAGCGTTTTCAGTGTTAGTGAATTAAGATTAAATAAAATATTTACATAAATTTATTTACATATTTTTGTACAGAAAGATAAATCATGACTTAATATATCCAATTCTGTAAATAGACCTTCCTGCTGAAAAAATGAAGTGTAAGAAGCATCCAGCAAGTACAGCAGAGAAAATGTGTGTAACATGTGACGTTCCTTTATGTGTGGAATGCATCATTTCTGAAGAACACAAGAGACACTCCATTAAAGAAATTCACAGTAAAAAAGGGTTTGATACGATGACAAAAATAGATTGATTTGGCATTATCTGAATGTAAAAAAAAACACATTAACTTGAAAAATTACAGTGCAGGGAAATAATTTTGTTACAGCATCAATGCTGATTTTGGTGCTTCCTATGCTTGCTGATTTTGATGCTTCCTTTGCTTGCTGATTTTGATGCTAGTTATCCTTATCCTGATCCTGGTTTGATCCTTATCCTGATGCTGGTTTGAAACTAGGTCAATGCTAGTAATGCTACCGGAAGTAGGATTATCCTGCCGGAAGTTGATAATTCAAAAACAGCATCGCTATTTTAAGCCATTAAAAATTATTTTTGGTGTAACTTTTATTTGTAATATGTATTTAATGACTTTCCTTTATCTGTTTTCACTTTTTACCGAAAAAATTAGCGATTTTTAACGAATTTCGTTTTGTCGTATTGCAATCGTAAAGAAACAAAATGGCGACATAGTGGAAGTTGGAAGTAAATCTTCATCTTGCGAAGTTATCGTAACATAGTTATTTGATATTGATTGCAGCTAAAATGCGATGATTTATCCTTTTTGTGATACGATTTCAGTAGGTGAAATAGCCCTAGTGTGTGCAACGTGTAAGCATGGAAACGTGATGGACAATAAACATGATAAAGTTTAGGCCTATGTCCAGATGAAAATTTATTGCGTGTCCTGTGAATATTTTAGCGAAAATATTATGCTTTAGCCTAAATGGAAAGTCGTAATCCAAGGAACCAATACATCATCAGTACAGTCACTACAACCACTCAGAGGGTATGTAAACAATGTTTTTGTTTTTTTTTTTTAAAATAAGATTATATAAAAATGGTAAATATTATGTGAAACAGATTTAGTGTTACAAAAATCAAAAACTCAAAATTCTGAGCGATTAAGGCATTTAAACATGGTAAACCCATGTGATTTTAAAGGTCAATTTTTACAATTGAGTAAAAAATAAATGATTTTTTTTTAAATTTAGAATCTGCAGATGCAGTATTCTGTAGTTACTCCACAAAGTATCAAGTCAAATTATACATAACCCATTGTTGCAACCACGGCCAAAATTAATGTACAACCTTCTCCCATTCTGACCGTGGTCAAATGAGAAAGAATATTTTGTAGCTCGATCATTAATATATTGTAGCTCATTTAAATACTGACCATTTGCAAATAAAGCAAAGTAAGATATTTTACTTTGATCATGATACCCAGTCGCAGTGTAAGAAACACTGTTGAATGAATGTAAATTGTTCATTTCAATTGGGATGGAAAGAAACCCATGTTCACTTACAATGTCATATGACGTCACAATAAAGATTGAGGCATCAAGATAAAGATTAGAAAATTTTTTGATCAAGCAGCCACGAGCAGGAGAGTTTCACGCTTACAACAGTGTGGTAATGTACATATATAACCTGACCGACTGATAACCAAGTCCACTCAAATCATCAGTCAAATGTACTTCACTCAAATGTAGTACATGTATTTCAACTTTTGAACCAATCTAGAAGTCAACTCTTAAACAATAGTTCTTCAGGTTACGGATTTTATATTTGCAGTCTTAGCAGTCAGGGGTGGTACTGAAATCAGTCATTTTTGAAAATGATGGATAATGGTCATTTCTTCTAAGTATATAATGTACACAATTTTCTGATTTTTGTAAATATGACGTCTTTTCATCATATTTCCATTCTCAAGTCAATTTTCCCATCCCATTTACTACAGTAATTAGATATAGTACACTATCCTGCCATAGACCCTTGTGTAGAGAAACATCTTGACAAGTAATTGAAACCAAAATAATTTAGTGCGCCCCGTAAAACTAATGAGATAATTAAGTGCGCCCAGACCTAACAATTTGATAAAAAATGATGAAAAACAGTCATTTTGAATATCAGAGATAACTCTATTTCTAAAATAAATTTCAAAATAGAAATGACTGTTTTTCATCATTTTACTAAAAAATGATGAATTTCCATCATTATTAAAAATCAATTTAATGACTGAAAATCATCATTTTTAAAAATGATGGATTTCAATCACACCCCTGACTGCTTAGTTAGGCTGTTCCCTATCAAGTACTGTCCTGTGTCTAGTTTACGAGTAGAATCTAGTCTAAGATTGTACTTAAGGCTTTAAACAGATAGATAATTTTTTCAGAAGGCAGATATGTATCTATCCTGATATTTGAGCTACAATACAATGTCAATATGTATCAAATATTTGAATTGGTCATGTTGATCAGGAAGTCTTTTTTTGTATTGAACAAGATGTGTTTGTGAAACACTGTGCGGCTGGCGGTAACAAAGTTAAAAAAAAGATGTTTTAGCATATAGGTCACAGTCTAGGTCATAAGGTCATTGATCTCAATGTCATTTGAAAAAACTTTATTAGTGGAATATGCATACCGAGTATGAAGTCTCCATCTCCTATGATTCAAAAGTTATGGTAAAAGTTCGAAAGAACTATTTTAAGCATGTAGATCACAGTCAAGGTCACAAGGTCATTGAAGTTGGTGTCTTTTGGAAGAACTTTTTAAGTTCAGTACGCATGCCAAATATCAAGTCTCTACCTCTCAGCGTTAAAAAGTTATGGCGAATGTTCAAATTGACAATAGACAGATGGATAAACAGCTGAACAGATAAACAGACAGGACATAAACAATATACGCCTCAGATCTATCGATCCGGGGTTATTAAAATTTTAAGAACAAACCATTTTTTCACAATTATTTATGAATAATTTTCATTCGATTTAAAAGAATAAGCTGTATACATGGTATATCCGCTGTAAAACAAAATTATTTTATATACTATAATAATTGGTGAGAATTATTACTGGTATACATGTATTTTTATGTAAAAATTTTGATTTTGATATATGCATGTTTATCGTATATAATTTAATTAACACAAAAAATAAGTATAAACAAAAAAATGCCTTATTCTTTTTGGGATATCAGTCAGGGGCATAACTTAAACAAGTTATTTTCAAAAATAACTCAAATGAGTTATTTTTTTGTCTAAATGAGTTACTTCTCTTTGCTATGACCTACTTTTTCCCAACCTTGATAACTCAAACACGTTATTTTTCCAAAATAGCTTCAATAAATAAATAACTTATTTAAGTTATTTTGTGTCATTCCTCCCTAACTTCACACCCCGTGCACCAAAGGATTTTGCTCGTGCACCAAGACGAAAACAAATGTTTGACTAAATATAAACCTTGCTCAATGCAGAAAAAGTGTTCAAAGTCTTAGGAAAAGTGGGGAATTTTTTTAATTTAATGATTAAAATTGGACATATACACCATGTGGATAAAACCACAAAATAAGGAGTAAATGCTGTTTATCTCCACCTCCTCACCAATTCTCCATTGGAGTCAGTGAACTCCATCTAGTATTACATAATGGAATCCCAAAATGCAATGCAAATTGGCAGGAAACACGAAATTTCCAAGAAATCAATGTCCAAGTAGGATATAAAAATAACTTATTTAAGTTATTTTTCAAAAAAAAATTTGTGTGTGTGAAATAATGTAAAATAGCTCATTTGAGTTATTTTTGAAAATAACTTGTTTGAGTTATGCCCCTGACTGGATATTGGGATAGTTAAATATTTTTACATACATATTGATATATGTGTACTTAATCCTCACACAGAATCTTTATTATTGATTAATCATTTCAGCCTCAATGGCTCCTTTTAAATTTTACTGGAGTTAAAAGAGAAAAGATGAGTGTTTGAAACTGTGATCATTACTTTGATATTAAATAGCCAAGTTATGTTCAATTTGTAAAGTTACTTATTGTCATTGTGCCCCTATTTCATAGCATAAGTTTTAGTAGTCCGAGTGACAATTTATTTTCTTTTACCTGTAAAAAAAAAATTAATTGCTCTAAATGTGTAATATTAAATAATTTCCTCCTCAAGTTTGTATTTTGTATATTTGTGTGATGTACACATTACTCACTGTATAAAGTTAACAACTGTAGTTAAAACTGTATTACATGTATTAGCATTGCTTTTTAATATTTGGCATTTTTTGAAATTAACCTTATTAATTTTTCATATTTTTCAGGCCCATGACAGAGTAAACAAAGCAGAAATTCCTCCAGGATTAAAGTATGCTGGTCTTCTCTATGGACCTAAATCCAGCTGATGAAATTCTATCTGTTAAAATAGTGAAAATTCAAGCCAGGAACTTCTGTTAATCAGACAGTGGCATTAAAACCTGTGATGATGTGCGCCAAATCCATTGATGACATACATATATACATTTTAAAGTTATCTCCCACTTAGATCTAAAATGAAATGGACAGAATTTAAAGTTTAAAGTGGATTTCAAGTGATTTGTGTATTGTACATAATTAGATATGAGATGTATGTGAATAGAAATGCATCCTGCTCTTTTGTACAATCTTACAACTGTTCATGATGATTGTCCATATATAAATTGATTTTATAGAATAAATGAAAACATATATTTTACAATATAGTGTGATGTTTGTTTTAAGTATAATGTACTAATTGAGAGATACATGTTTATATGATATTCTGTCCAAGTTGTATTTTTAGTATATACATTTAAAAAAAAATATTGCCCCTGATATTTTATTTTTGAGGACACCAACATTCCATGTAAATAGGCAATATTTCTGTTACATGTAGTGTTCTTATTGAAGCTGAATGATGCATATATAATTCTTAATTGCATTTTCATGAATACTCTAAAAATAGATTTTTTACATCACTTGAAAAAGAATATCAAACACTTATTGATGACTGGTAAAATTTTCACTGATGTGCCAAGATTAATGAATTGTAATGACAAAAATAGTAATACCGGTGTGTCCTGATTCATTTAATTCTTAATATTTTGAATTAAAATAAAAACATTTCTTTAGTTGGATTTAATTCATTTAAAACTTTAATTGGAAAATTCCATATTTATAAATCTGCAATAAGAAACTGAATGTGGGGGTAACACATTGTTATGTAGGGTATTTTAGACTGAAGTAAATCATTTAAATACACAGAAAAATAAGCTTGTAGTATTTTAAATGCCTGGGAAACACACTTTTTGACATTTTAAAATTATGTTCACTATCCTTAGGATTTTAAAACCAGTACAGGGAATGAAAATGACTCCACCATCAGCATGAATTCATTAGGCTGAAATAAAAAATACTCGTTTTCTTTCACCCGTCCTACCCTACATTTTACCCTCCGACCCTAAAGTTTTTATTACATTTTCATTTTTTGGGTTACTATTTTACTAACGTTGACCAACAATATTTACAGAACTAATACATCGTAAGTGTACAGGATACATTTACTTTATAAATCTTTTTTAACTAACTTTCTTGTTATTACATACTATATGTTCTGGCAGTTCTGCATTCATTGAGTTTTGAAAATAAAATTTTTTTCCCTACCTACCTACCCTATTTTTTTTGGTCAGGGGACAGGAAACAAGAGTATATTTTCTTTTGGCCTTGTAGCGTGTTTGTTATAACCATGTTTTACTGTGTAGATATTTCTTCCCTTACATCATGATACTAGACAGTGTAATAAATACATTTTCCTAATTGTTTAAGCCAGTAGTTTAAATCATCCAATTTTTATATATGCTCTAGTGTACCATAGATTAAGAGTTTGCTGCTAGCCAGATAATTCTTTTCATCTTGATGATATACATGTGAAATTAAAACTGTTAAGGGACTTCAACCCTCAGCCAGGAAGGACAACTCTTTAATTTAATTCAAAAAGTCTTTAAATGAAGCTCAAAAATTGAATCTTTTCATGCAACAATTGTCAATATATGTCTATCAATGTGCTTCAAGGTTCTTTGAACTTCTCAGAAAGGTCTAATTAAAAGTAGAAATTTTTAGATACCAATGTTTATTAACATGATATGAAATTATAAGTGATTTATGGAGCTTTGCAAAGAACCTTGAAGCACATTGAGAGGCATAGAATGAAATTTGTTGCATGAAAATATTTAATTTTCAAGCTTCATCTGAAGACTTTTTGAATTAAATTATAAATTAAAGAGTTGTCCTTCCTGGCTGAGGGTCGGAGTCCCTTAAGTACCGTACAAAACAAATTTCACAATTTTGAAAATGAAAAACTTAACATGAAATTTACATTAACATTTTCTATCCGTTTTTCTGTTCTGTCTTAATTAACCGCCTTGGTAAAATGTTCATTTTCTGAAAATTTAACAAAATCCTAAATCATCTTTACCAATTTTTTCTTCTACCACTCCTTAGAAGCTAACAGTGCTGTATTAGGGCACAATATATTTGAGGTAGGAGACAAAATAAAGATTATTGCAGCCCGGAGGACCGGGCTGCTCTATACATATAAGTTTAAGTGTTGGTGTATGGGGATTGGGGTGGGAGTAGTTATTTAGAATTAAAGGTTTTCTAAACATTGAAAAGATTGTTAATCAGAATGTTCTTTCCGTTTATAAATTACAAGATACATAATATATTTACTTCCATAAAGTGAATCTGTAAAAATATATATGTTTTTCATATTTAATATATAAAGTTGCTTATCATTTACTATTGAAAAAACGACAGGTCCCTTTTTTTAGAACATCGAATTTTACTCCTCGGATAAAAACGTACTCTGCACAGTTCGTGTTTTATATTCTAAAATTGAAAATTAATACATTTTTAAATATGGGTGATTCGTGTGTCTAACTTCAATTTATATTTTATGCAGCCAACATTTACTTGAGGAATTGATGAAGTTTAAAATGGTATCGTTTTCGATGGATTTTTATCCGACTACAAGTTTTCAAAATATTCGCGACCATCGTCTCCATCAATTAGACGCATGCCTTTTCACTCATATCGAAGCGGCGTGATGATCAAGACTCATTTTCAATGTTTATTTAATATATTTCCCGGGCGACAATTGATGGTTACATCAATGTTTTCTTGTTTTATGTTTGTTGTAGAACAACAAAGTACACATGTAAAATTTTAACTTCATGGAAACAATAAAAACAAAATTTCCAGTGTCTAAAAATTACAATTTATTTATAGTCAATGCCAAGTTAACCAATGAAATTATAATATAAATGAAATTAAAAAGTGTCCCATATCATCTTTTAGAATTTTATGAAATAGTGTAATCATGGAATTATTAGATTAATAGTTTAACAATTCATGTCCCATATTCACTCTTTTTCACTTGCATTATATTATGTCAATAAAGTCAAATAAATAAATTAATAGAATCATGGTGTTCACATGAACAAATGAAGTTTTTTTTTCTTTATCACCAGTAGTTTCTTTATACAAATTCACTTTCTAGAATTTTTTTTATTGTATTAAAGTTATAAATCCACCATTACATCATACTGTTCATGTCCTCTACTGTCCCTGTCCTCTACTTTTAGGAATGAAAAACACTTGTCTTTTTTAAAAAGCAGAATTTTGTTTGAATCATCAGTCTCTGACATCACTGCATGTAGATTGTCCGGTCCTTTGAATGAAACCATATAAACCGAGTTCCAGTGTCGCAGTTCATGTAGGTGTTGGTACGAAAAAGATCTCTCACTTTTCAAAGGCTTTAGTGCTGAGTACAGGTTAAAATATGCAGCCCTTCACCGGAACGTGTTGGCGTCTTCATATGAATGAATTAGATCTAGATTCTTATGTGCAGTGATGAAGCAACAAAACAGTGGACTGTTCATAGCACTCCATTTCTATAAAAGTACAAAGAAGACAAGATTTATTTATTGATGATTAACAACCTTAATATTATTTTTTTTTTTTTTTTAATCTCCTACAATTTTAATTTGGGAAAAAAAAAAATAATTATTTATAGCATATATAATTATATAGACTTCCTATTGATTAAAGTTTGTGTATTTAATTGAATTGAGATCTTATTTGCAAGGGTATAAATGGATTCAAGTACATTTTAAATAATAAATTCTACATTCAGGACATACTAGCTGCAGATCTGTAGCTCTCCGAAAAAAAAATATATTGATAGACCGGAGAGATACAGTGCCACCCATTGAAAAAACTGTATATTTATTGTGCACAAAAAAGTGCACTTGGTCCTCAAATTATTTCTCCATGTTTTTAAAACTGTAATCTCAACATATTACTGACCATGTGTTCCTACTTAAAGGCCGGGGCCCGGATATAAAAGGCAGCCAATCGAAAAATGTTGGGGAAATTCAACTTTCTATGCAGCTTTCAGATTTGAGAAGCATTTTTGAGAAAATATGCTTTTTTTGATCATATTAAATTCTAATTTTTGGCATGGAAGCAGCCACCTTGATTGTGAATAATGTGTCCATCTTTCACAGTTGAAAAAAAAATTATATCTTGAGTAATTTAGGAATAAAGTTCTGAAGCTGCACTGAATTTTGAATTTCTTCTCAGTGATTGACAAAGTAGGCGGAGATAACCAGTGTTTTGTTTACACAGGAAGTGGCTGTAGCCATGTGCTGCAGCACATGCTCTGCGTGGTATTACTATACTATAAATAGTTTTCACTAGTGATTTTTATAATTTATAGAGGAAAAATGACTGAAAAACATTTTATTTTGTCAATGAATAGTAAATACACAGGTTTTGAAAAATAAACACACATGTACAGTTACTGTATTAATATTTTTTTCATACAAACCTTAGGTGAACAAGTGATAAGATAGCTCAACTAATATATTTAAGTATATTCCAGTCACTTAATTATATGAAAATAAAATATTCACAAGTCAAAATAAATATTTTAACACAGGTTTGAGTTCCTAATCACTCCCACATATGTCCCATGTATGGCTGATCATTGGGATTAGGTAGCCAATGTCTCACAAGGCTCACAACACATTTTGGCATAAGGTCCCTCCTGTGATAAATGTAATTTTTTCTCCGCGGATCCTGTTGTAGGGCATTTCTTTTCCTCTGAATATATCTCGGATCCTTCCATACATTTCTATGGAACAACATAGTCCAGAATCTTTTGTATTTGTCCTTTCTCCTCTGAGAATTACTTCTGTTTGGTGCCTCCGGATCCTCTAACCACCACATTTGTCGGTTGGTTTCCGATGTTATGCATGGACGGCATAGACAATGGATACATTCCTCTTCTTCATCGTTCTGATCTATAACAAAATCGGCAACATCATCATTGTTCTGCTCCTCTTGGACCTGGTTTACATTGTCCTCAATTGGTACCTCATTGAATTCCCACTCATGGTGTGCAAATAGATGGCGTATTGTTTCTCTCTGAGTTTCTGTTACTTCAATAGCTAAAATAGATTTCTCTTCTGTTTCCTCCATGTTGTACTCAGCAAATTCCAAGATGGCTACACATTTACACATGTAACACTGGAAAGCCCAACCATTTCAAAAGGACCATACGGGATACATTTAATACTTACATGCAGAAAGAGAAATAAACCACATATGTGTGCATAGAGCTGCACAAATGTATTATAATGTTTAACATACTCTTCATTATCATTATTTTTTAATTAAAATGTTTTAAGATAGATAAATTTTAAAAAGAACTTTATTAGGAAACCCTTATGTGCCTCTGCATCTCTGCAGTGAAAGGTCAGATTATGTCATTGTCAGATGCTAGATCAGGATTTTGGCGGGGAAGTGCTAACTACAGATAGGATTAGGTGTCAAGTCTGACCATTTTTATGTGAGGGGTGTCAAGATTGCATATACATAGCTTCTTGGATGTAGATATCTAAAAATTAAGTTGTTTTTTTTTTAAATGTTCAAAATAAAAATACAGGCTTTTTATAAAGTGTTCATATATGCAATTCAGCATCATTTGTTGAGTTAAAGAAAAAAATTATGCATGTTTGTAAACCAACGCCCCTTTATAAAGAATAATAGTATATTCCAAGAATTAGTATCTTGTACATTTATTTGTAAAAACTAAAAACCTCAAAACAAAGATAGCGAATGAAAGTGAATATGTCTAGTCCACCGAAAAAACGAAAGAGAACACCAAGTTTCAGAATTGAATTATCGGGAGATGAAAGTAAGAAAACCAGTGTTTTGGAAAATTTGCAAAAACTAAGGAGTGAATTAGAGGGCAAACTGAACAAACATGTTGGAAATCTACAAGTCATTGAATATCTCTTTTCTCTTTGGAGTGAGAAAAGAAATGAGGAACACGACATCCAAGGTGATGTTGCACAGTCTGCCCAAGAAAAATCTCCAGCTCCTAGTCCTTACATAAAAGTTCAGAAAAAGGATGTGAATCAAAAACTCTTCTTGTGTGCTGAAGAATCTTTGAGGAGACTGGTGGAAATTGCAGAATACCATGGTCAAAATTGTTCAAGGAATTTAAAAATGAAGAAAGTGCAACAAAGAGGACATGTAATGTCAACTAAATTTCAATGCGAGGAAGAGGGGTGTAGGCATACGTTTCTGTGGTCATCATCTCCTTATTTGCCCAATAATGAATATTTGGTAAATAACCGTGTCAACCATTCTTTATTATGCAGCGGGATGCTTCCATCACACTACACTAGATTTGCCGATGGAGCAGGTATTGGAAAAATATCAAAACAGGATAGGCAAAAGTTTTTTAATCAATCTAAAAAACACATTCAAAAGGAGTATGAAGACTCCATCTACACAGCAACTCTGGAGGAAGTGGCATCATATGAAGATCTCGAGAGTATAAATATAATGACTGATGCACGACATGGCTGGCGCAAAAATGCCAAAGATTCCAGTGTAGTGGCTATTGGGGACAATACGCACAAAGTTTTATCATGTCAACACATAACAAAATCTGATGATCAAGTGTCACAACGGCATGAAAAACTCGGAACGGAAAGAATATACCAACATTTGAAAGATCAAAATGTAGCTGTGGGAATTCATACTCATGACAGGAATCTGTCGATTAATAAATATATCCGTGAGGAATGCGAGTCTACAAATCAAAATGACACCTGGCATGCAGTCAAATCAGTTAAGTCCTCTTTGAAAAAAGTATCCTCTGGGCCAGCATATCTTGAGGGAAAAACTTGGTCATCTCAACTTGATGACAAAGTGGAGCCAGTGTGCACTCACTTTCACTGGGCCATTAGAAACTGTGATGAAGATACCGCAAAACTTCAAGCACTTCTATTGAACATAGTAGAACATTACAAGAACAATCACTCAAATTGTCATTCGTCCTCCAGGTGCAAAATGGATCCTAACTATGAAATATCTCGGAAAGTTATTTCTAACCCGTGTGCCGAGAAGTTGTTGCTAGGAGTCGTAAAAAATTCTATTGTTTATAAGCATCCACAGGATTACATTTTATGTCATGATACATTTTATGTTGAAAGCTTCAACAATGTCATGAATGTATACCAGGACAAACGAATATCATTTTCTGATGACATGTACAGAGCAAGATCCAATTTGGCTGTATGTCATTGGAATGAAAACGTGCACAGAGATTATACATCTGTTTGGAGACCAAACCACCGAATGCCAAGAAGTGCTAAGGGTAAAAAGAACTACAAAAAATTAACTTTCTCATTTAGGAAAAATATTTGGACACGATATGTGAAGAGTGTCTTCAAAGCTAAAAGAAGAAACTGATGTTATTGATTTTATTTGAAGGAGACATGTGTAAATATCCCAAATTGTAAGAACTTTATAAATCAAACTCCATTATTTACATGTAATTAGTTTGAAACTTTTGTGCTGATTATCTGCAAAATCCTAACTGTTTATACACTGCATTTATGTGTTAATAAGTAAATGTTGTATACTTAATTAAACTGATTTGCAGTACACGCAGATTTCACTTCTTTATTTATATTTACACACAAAATGAAATGGAATTCCCACTGTCGGTTATTTGTAAACAAAGCTGACTCAGCTCAGTGCAGTTCTTATCAGCAGCACTGACAGTGATGGAGATAAGCGCCGCCTATTTTACCAGGTGGCAAAAAATCTAGGTCGCCCCCGGCCTTTAAACATATTCTTTCACTCTTTCCACAACCAAACATTCCTCATAATTGTTGTTAATAATCCTCCTGAACCTGATATTGTAGTCATCGAACATTTTGCGTATTTATACTGCCATTTTGGTTTCAAAGATAATTTGGTCCAATATGCTTCGTTAAGATGTCAACTACGAGAGTACTTGATTGAGGATAAAGGAATAGTTTTAAATCTTTCTTTTTGCAATTGAGGTAAGTATTTGGAAGAATTAATCAAGAACCGAGCAATTTTTTTATATATGCGCAATAAATATACAGTTTTTTCAATGGGTGGCACTGTAGCTCTCCAGTCTATCAATATATTTTTTTTCGGAGAGCTACAGATCTGCAGCTTAGGACATACAAACTACTTTGTATACACAATTTTCCACTATGAAGATGCTATTCATCAAACAAGGAAAAGAATATGTAGTGAAAAGTTTTAAAATAAATGTATGCATTATTTTCAATCACAGATCCTCTCTCCTATATATCATAATTATTTTAGCTATTTCAAAATGATTTTTGTACATACACAAATTCATTTTTCTGCACAAGATTTTATAAAGTTAAGAACTTTCTCATTAAATTTAATTTAAAAAAATATTTACACCAGATTCATTAACATAAAATCAACTATTGCATTGGATTAATTATTACGTTTTGTTCATTACACCTCAGTCTATGATTAATTGCTTGCAGATAATCTCGTCAAAGACACTGCGACTTTTATTTCTGACTTCCGTAAATTTAGAGGAAATTCGGATTGAAAAACTTCGTAGCATGTGTATGCCCATAAAACCCAACGGAATTTTGTAATAATTAGTCATACTCACAATATCGTACTTTAATTGTATTGTTTAACTGATTTTTCATGTGCATGCCTAACTACTTACCCCTTTATCACCGATCTCATTCAGCAATCCGTGGCGTGACCTCACCAGTAGACTCCATAGCGTTTCCGTTTGGTGATCAGCTGATTCAGATTTGAAAATATCACGGGGTTATTGCTATTGAATTAATTTAATAATAATCTTAGGATTATATTGGCCAATTTGTCTGCAAGAAATACATTCTTTGTATTTATTTCCGACTGAAATACGAATGTCTATTTTGCGGTTTCGTTTTGTGAAAATCAAATCTGTAGTTTTAGTAAACCAGGATAATCCTGATTTTAAGTAGGTCAATGCTGGTTTTAAAATAGGTCAATGCTAGTTCTATCCTTTGCTTGCTGATGCTGATCCAAGTAATGCTGTTTTTTTAAATGCTGATGCTGATGCTAGCTCTATCCTGATCCTACTTACATGCTGATCCTGATGCTGGTTTATGTAACAAAATTAGTTCCCTGCACTGTATCATCCTTTGCAAAAATATGTGTTAATATGGAAAGAAAGTTATAATGTAGCAGTGTTGCAACCACTATTGAAATAACGACCACTATTGAAATAATTATATCAATAGTGGTTGAGAGTGCATTTAAATAGCAAACATAGTTAGTAACCACTATTGAAATACGACCACTTTTGAAATAATTATATCAATAATGGTTGAGAGTGGATTTCAAAAGCAAGCATAGTTAGTAACCACTATTGAAATACGACCACTATTGAAATAATAATATCAATACTGGTTAAGAGTGGATTTCAATAACAAACATAGGTAATAACCACTATTGAAACACGACCACTATTGAAATAATTATTTCAATAGTTGGTTAGAGTGCATTTCAATATATTATTCATAGGTTTCAACCACTATTGAAATACACTACCAGTAATGAAAGATAAGTTTTATCACGTCAGCAACTTTTGAAATAATTATTTCAATATATATTGGATTAATTGTTCAATGCACTATTGAAATCAATCCATATTGAAATTTTTATTTCGAAAGTGAACATTATTACAATAGTGGTTGCAACCTATGTTATTGAAATGCATCTCATCCACTATTGAAATAATCATGTCAATAGTAGTCGTATTTCAATAGTGGTTACTATCCATGTTTCTTATTCAAATGCATTCTTACCCACTATTGAAATAATTATTTCAATAGTGGTCGTATTTCAATACTCTCAACCACTATTGAAATAATTATTTCAATAGTGGTCGTATTTCAATAGTGGTTATTACCTATGTTTGTTATTGAAATGCACTCTCAACCACTATTGATATAATTATTTCAATAGTGGTCGTTATTTCAATAGTGGTTGCAACATAGCAGTCCATTTTTAAAAAGTTTTAACTTATATTTACTTTACAAAAAAGGGTTTTTTTAATTAACATGTATGAATCATCAATTTTATTACTTTTAAAATCTTTTGATGAAGAACCTTGTAACCTACCTGACATTTGTAGACTGTCTGGCAAGAGTGCTTGTAGTAAATAGTTTGTTAAAGTACCCTATATTTAATCTTTTTTATTGTATAGGCGGTAGGTCAGTATGGCTAGAATTGCCTTTCAACAAAAGACTCGAAAAGCTCAGAGAAAATGCGGAAAGTGAGTTTAAATTCAGAAGGCTGATTAATTCTCTCAACATTGATATTAATCAGCTATCGCCAGAAGGATATAATATGAAAACCACTGAATATGAGAAAACTATTCAAAGGGTGGACTTCCTGGACTGTCCCGGGCTTCATTTCAGTGAAGTCGAAATTCAAAGACGTAATGAGCTAGAACCATTCTTTCAAACCAGTGTCGATGAATTTCTAGAATGGATGGTCAAAAGTAACGAAGTCTTCCGAAAAACCAGATCTGCAAAAAGCCGACTCTTTCTATCCATCCTATTCTCTGCATGTGCAATAGAAGCACTTTCAAAGTATAAACGAAGAGATCTCCCATTTGTTATTGGTCCATGCATGTATTGGGCTATTGAAAACAAAAACCACATACTAATATCAAAGCTTGTAAGGCTCTACTGTTTTGATTTTGATTTCAATTTGCAAAAACTGTTCAACTGCAAGGAAATAAATTCTGTTGTTATTGACACACTCTTGCAAACAACTAAATGTATGATTTTAAGAGAATGTCAAAACCTTCAAAAAAATGCTATTGATCTTTATTTCTGTTGTGAAAGCAGCCGGGATAAGGAACTTGCCATCATGATGTTGTGCAAAGGTGGAATAGAATTGAGAAATAGAATTCCAGAGGAAATTATGGGAGTTAGACTGATATTTTATAATTGTACAGAGCCGTCTGAAGAAGCATCTGTTGTCTTCAACTCATTTACATCATCCATGCCACTGATAAAATTGCCTTCAATTACAGCAAAAGATTCAAGACGACTTTTTAAAAAGCATTCCAACCTTACTTTTATAACAGCGTCCCCTTTTAAATCAATGGGATATTTAAGAAAAAAACACACTATCGTTAAAAAACCTTGTGTGACTTTATTATGTTTACATAAAGGATTCATTCCTTACGGAGAAGAAAGGTTTCCAAAAAAAATCTGCGGATTTGAAGTAGATGTGCAGGAAGGAAACTGTTCTTTAGGAGGTGGTAACTCAATGGATTATGGAGGACATATTCGTCGTTCAAAAGGATTAAACAAACTCAGACATGGAAGTATTGGTGGTTTTGTTGATTTACAAAATGGTAGGATTGGTTTAATAACATGTGCTCACGTCTTATTTTCACCGACTGAATTGAAAATTCCAAATAATGAAATTCTAAAATATGCAAATGACAAAGGAATTGATTTCACCGTAGAGACGTTTAATAAAAAACAACACAAGTTCCAAGTGTGTGGAAATATTGTGGATAAAAAATTTCCATTCTCAGATTTCGATGAATCGGTTGACGCAGCTTTGGTAGAACTTGACCCCAAGATGAATGAATTTGGATTCCCAGTAACACCAGCTGATCAATTAAATGCAGCAGGTACGTATACGTTAATGAAAAATATAGGACATAGTGTAAAAATAACAACTTTTTTCAGATGGCCATTGTACAATTATTTTATCCCCCGCTTTCACTCTAAGATGGACCCGTGGGGATACGGGTTAGAATAGGTCCTCAGTACCCCCTTGCTTGTCGTAAAAGGCGACTAAATGGGGCGGTCCTTCGGATGAGACCGTATAAACCGAGGCCCCGTGTCACAGCAGGTGTGGCACGATAAAGATCCCTCCCTGCTCAAAGGCCGTAAGTGCCGAGCATAGGCCTAAATTTGCAGCCCTTCACCGGCAATGGTGACGTCTCCATATCAGTGAAATATTCTGGAGAGGGACGTAAAACAGTATACAATCAATCAATCACTCTAAGATGGACGTATTATTTTGGATTTGTCTGGTCATCTCTGTCTGTTTTTAACAATTTAATTTCCACGCGATATCTCGAAAATGTGTTTTAAGCTTGTGCTATGACATTGTCGAGATATAAGCTCTTCGATCCCTATGGCGTAAGAAAAACCTTTTTTTTATTTATAGTTCAAAGGTTTAAAGTTCAAGGTAATAAATTTTGTCAAGCACACTAGAAGAATTTTTTTTTCAAATTTATTGCCAGATGTGCAAAATTTTATAGATACAAATGTTTACTGAAGATCTTATTGAAAAACCACTGTGTAGTTGCTGAGAAATCGCGTTTACAAAATTTAAGAAAAAATGAGAATATAATAACTAGATGAGATTGCGTTGCAAGCAACGAGTAGGTCTTCGTTTGATTTCTGATAGATCTTGCTTCATTTTAGAGAGTTTGATTGAAAAAAAGAAAATAAAATAACTTTTTATGTAATAAAGATGTTCGTATTAATTCTTCAGAATACTCTAGAACACATTAAAAAGTAAAATCTATCACATTATAGCAATTTTCGGTCATTTTATTCACTTCGTATGACCGGAAGCACCCAAAATGACTTAGAACTCCTATCTGAGTGGTAAGTAATCATCCCTGATAATTTTGAGGAAAAATGTTCATGTTTTGGACACCTTCCGACTTGGAAGAAATAACTTCCGGTAGACATAATATCACTCGAGACACTCTATTTGCCAAGATAAGAAACATTTTAAAAAGACTGCATATTTCTAAACTACTTCCGGTGGAAAACGGACGTGTCAGTAACAAAAGTCCCATACAAAATTCAATGGTATGTCACAATCTATTATCCCTAAATGTTTCAAGACTCAATCTCCATCCAATTTTTTGAGAATATTCTCGGATAAAATGCCACTTTAAAACAGAAAATTGGTCTTATCTCGCGACCGGAAGTGACGACTGAACAAAGGTTCAGATGATTTGCCATCATTGCTGAAAGTTTCATAAAAATCTGTCAAGGCGTTCTAAAGAAATGGACTGCACAAAATCGGTAAGAAAAAAAATATAACTAGAAAGTTTGCTTTTCAAGCAATCGCTTATGTCGCCCCGAACTGGTCAAGACTTTCATTTTTTCATCACTAAAACAATACCCATTAGGTAAACCATCAACTCGTATCAGTACTTTCAGTGCTTTGATTTAAAAATCATAGTTAAAGAATTTTCACTTTTCCCCTGTTTCCATGGAAACTATTGACAATTTCCAATTTTTGAATCCAATGAGCACAATTACAAATACTATAATCATTACATCAATAAAATTTCATGACGAATGTTCAAGGGACCAAAGAGAACACTCGCGCGGACAAAATTTGTCGCTTTTTGCAGGTTTCCATGGCAACGGTAGCCATTTTGAAATTGAATGACCACACAACACAACCTAACCAGTGATCTTCCTTTGAGGAAAGTATCAGAAAGATTGTCCAAGCCATCTCCGAGAAACAGCCTGGAGAACAAAAACATGCGTACAATCGCAATATGTCTTCTCCGACGTCATTCGGGACGACATAATAAGCCTTTTTTGCACTACTTCCGGTTAAACCGGAAGTGATGTGAATCAACGAAAAATGAGTTCGGATGCTTTCAGATACTCTTATACCCCCATGACCTTGCAAAATTAGCGTTATGTGTTTACTTCCGGTTTTACCGAAATTGACATGTCGTTAAACGAATTTGGACGTTCCCAACAGCTGCCACTTGTTATTTTGAACAACTTTGCTCCAATAATATATAATAAATTCCAAACAATTATTGATGAGATACATGTATCTAGAAAACAATTTCAGACCCTCCAAATCCCTTTTTTTGGCCTGGGCTCAGGTCCTTTGACAGTGTTTTCCACATTTTTAAAATTTACTTGTAGCCTGCGCGAAGGCGAAATGTGCCCAAAACACGAATTTATGTTAGACTTCTTAAACTTTATTGGTTTCGCAAAACTTTGTTGAAATAACAAATAATTTTTTAAGCTAAAAAAATAAACAAAACTTAATGCTGTCACGAGAAAGTAATACCCACACTAAGGTGTTTGCCTCTAAATACACTCCTTCATAAAGGGCTTAAGCAAGGAATAAATTCAATATAATTTAATAATTTTCATAATACAAGTATTCATTTAATCGAGCATAATATGCTCAGGTGACCATGTGACCCACGAGCCTCTTATAAGTATTTCATATTCTTAATTCATTACCAGTCTGAAATTAAACAACAGAAGAAGATTGGCGCATTTGGCGTGTGATCTGCAGGAATCATTTGTACGAAACATTTACGGTTTAAATGCCCATGATTTGGTTGGCTGGTTACATAGCTAGTCAGATTTTACAAACCATTCCAAAGGTTTTTCTTCATTTAGTTTGAAAGACCTTGTGAGATTGAAACATTCATGTCCGTTTTTCCTAAGGAGTACTAAAACATAGTAATGTTTCAAAAAATTATCACCTAAAATATTTAATGAATAGACTCTTGATACGTGTACATGTCACAGTACATTATAGAATAGAAGATCGGAATTGATTTCGCTCGAGAACTAAACTGAACCAAAATTTAAATACATTTAAATAAAAATTTTAATACATCAGCAGATGAAACGAGACTGACAAAATAAATGGTTGTTTGCATGAAAAAAAAAAAGAACGCCCATTCCAGGCTCGAACCAAAAACTTTTCGCATCAAGTGCACTGGACAGCTTATTCAACTTACTAAGCTATCACCGCTACCCATATACTGATGACTTTAAAATGACAAAGAAGCACCACATTTACACATTTGGATTTTTTGGGGAAAAGTTCATTTTTCTTGGTCTCTGGGTCTTCTCTCCATTTTTTTTAAATGTGTATTTTTTCTATTAATTAGAATACACACAAATAATGTTTCAAAATCATGGAGAGCAGACCCAGAGGTAGAAAATTTTTAGAAAAACATGTTTCAAAATGTACAATTTTGTACCAAATGTCTGATCTGGCCAATTTTTCAACTTTTTAGGTAATCAACGCTCAATTTCTGGAAAATATTTCACGTTTCTGTCGCACAGGAACTCGATAAATAAAATGAATGTTAAAATTTCATGTGACATGTCAATAAAATTTTCAATTACGCCCAGATTCCTGCTGAATACCTATCAAAAGCACCCTCGTTCTTAAATTAATGATGTAAATTAGGTTTGATAAAAGGAGGGATATAAATTTTCGGCCCATAATTGGATCTTCATTTTACATATAGATCAAGAACAAATAATATTATTCAAATTAGTATAAAGCGGTTTTGATGAATTTTTCAAAATGTGCAAATTGTTTTATCATATGTGATTATCCAGAAACTCATCGAAAGCTGCCATATATCCAATCAATTTAGTCAGCTCCCCACCCCCTCCCATCAACAAACAAACACCCTTTTTGCCTGTTTTTGGAAATATGCCAAGATGGCAAAGAATAGAAAGGACATTATTGTCCCCCGTTTTGGGGAAAAGGAGGGGACAATAAATCTCAAGTCTGTTCATCTTATTGACAGTATGTGCATCTGTCACAATTAATTTAACCTTGGTCATTACCTTTGAATAATAAGAGATAGGGCTATCAAATGTCACATGTACACTACCACAAAAATTTGTTTTTGAAGATTTTTGTACCCATGCGAAACATTGACCCTAAACTGTTACCTACTTTCCAAAAAATAACATTAATTTAAATTGATCATTTTGAAAGAGAAAAGATAGGGCATTCAAATTATACATGTATTTTACATGTAAAAAGACTTTTCTAAATATATCATGACTTTTGGTTCTGTCACCTTGACCTAGAAGTCTAACCTACTTTTCAAAAATATTATATTTCCTGATAACTTTTGACTGAAAAGAGATAGGACTTTCATATTTGACATGTGCATTACATGCAACAAAATTTTCCCCAGCATGTTATGTTTTTCCCCTTTGACCTAATTTTAAAAACTTGACATATGATAAGGGTGAATATTTGACACACAATCTGCCATAAATTATGGCATTCCATACACTAAGACACATAGAGCAGAGGAACACAATTCTTTGAATTTGCTTGTATAATCTTGATATAAAACATCCTCAAATAATGTAGATTGAAGTTTTTATGCCACATATAAATAGGAATACATTGTACATGAAAAATTTTTGTCATGCATATTCTCCACCCTTCCATCTGTCTTTCCATCGGGCTCAAAGAAACAATTATAGCTATTTTAATCAAACTTCATATGCTGATAGATATTGAGGAGAACTCTGCAACTGCATAAAATTTTTTAGACCTTTACCTTCCTTTGACCTTAACTTTGCTTAATGTAGAACCTATGTCGGAAAAGTCTTTATCACAAGATTTTCAAACTTTTAAAAATGATAAATTAGTACTTGCTTATCAATCAGTTAAAAGCTTATGATATGTTTCCTTGTTTTTAAATCTAGTACAGCCTGTGAAACTTGGTATGGTATTTACATACTGCGACTTCACATTTTCAAATATTTTTAGGGGTACTTGTCATAAAGGGAGTATGAAAAATCACAACATCGTTCTTTATAAACTTTATTAACTGAACAATATTAAACATTTTTTTCTCAAGAATAATGTTTCTTATTCAATTGACATAAAAGATAAGTCTACTATAAAAAAAAATAGTTAAATGAACTCTATTATTTTTAGTCAATTTTGCACCCTACATTTGCAAATATTTTTTAGAAGTCTTTGTCACAAAGTTTTCATTCTTTAATATGATGAAGAACATACCCAAATGATTACAAAAAGTGATTGAAATATTTACCTTTCCCCTCTAACTAATGAGATATAGGCTATTTACCGATACTCATATTCTTGACCTTTTTGCACTTACACTGGATTTAATTATTACATGACTGTTTGGAGCTACTTTCAGATTAAATATTTATCAGAAATTGTACTTTTAATTTAAAAAGATCATATTTAATAGAAAAATAATAATCAAACATCAAGCATATGAATAAGTAACAAATAATTGTTAAAAGGAATGCACATTTCATTTCATTATAGATATCACAAAAATGTACACACGATCTACAACACGTACATCTTTGACTCAGACACATTTCATCGAGATATAACACTATATAGCTGGTAACTAAAGATTTCTTACGATTTTTGCATTCCTTCAAAATGGTTACATACCATTCAAATTATTACGAAAGTTGTATACATTGTAATTTCATTCTACTAGATAGTCTTGGGTTTGGTAACTTCAGGTCTAGATCTAGTAAATGAAAGGTGCCTACCTATTTCTATTATTCCAGAAATATATTGCCATTAAGCATTATAAACCAAAAAAAATATGAATTGAATTAAGATTATTTTGGCATGATTGAATTCTGTGAATTTCAAAATGCAGTATTTTCTACCATTTCTATTGAAGCTATCAAGTACGGGAAAAAGTGACATTGAATTGATAATGACATCATAATTGATCTAGCACAGGTTAAACACATTCATCAGTTATGATGTCATACGAGGTAGGTTCTACGTTAAATTAAATTAGTGTTTAGCTCAGTTTAAATGATTTTATTCAAGATAGTCTAATTAAACTTCATTTGTTAATGCATACCGATGTAAACTATTCAACTGCAGCAACAGTTTTCGACCCTGAATTTTCCTTTGACCTTTACTTCAGTTTTTCTTCAAAAAAAGTGGCGCAGTGGTTAGAGCGTCTGCTTTAGAGTCGCGAAGTAAGGAATCAATCATTACGTCGCGGGTTCGAATCCAACTGCAGGACGTGGAGACCGGTCTTTCGCTTCGGATGAGACCGTATAAACCGAGGCCCCGTGTCGCAGTAGGTGCTGGCACGAAAAAGATCCCTCACTGCTCAAAGGCCCTGACTGCCAAGCATAGGACAAAGTTTGTAGCCCTCCACCGGCAAATGCTGGCGTCTCCATATGAGTGAAAAATTCTCGAGAGGGACGTTAAACAACATACAATCAATCAATCAATCAATCCATTAGTTTTTAGCTTGATTTTAAAGAAACCATTCAAGTTGTATAATGAAACTTCACATGATTATACACACTGATGTAAGCTTTACAATGCTTCACTCTTTTTTACCTTGACCCTGTGATCTTGACCTCACTTTTTTAAAATTAATGTCTAGATCAGTTTTGAATAAACAATTCAACAAATATTTATCAAACTTTATATGCTGAAACATACTGCTGAGAGATATTATAGCATCAACATATTTTGACCTTGACGTTTCCTTTGACCTCGAACTCACTTTTTAAAATTAGTGTTTAGTGTTTTAAATAAACCATTAATTATATTTTTATCAAGCTTAAAATGCTAACAGCAAATTAATACTCATGTAAGTCTTCAACTGCAACAACATTTTGACCTCAACCTTTCCTGCGATCTCTCTTTTCTTTAAAAAGGTGTTAAGCTCAGTTTCATTAAATTATTCAAGATATTTTATCAAACCTAATATGCTGATATGTATTAGTGGAGTTTTATGAAGAGACTTACTTTTACAATTGACAATTGACTTTTACTATTTAAAAATAGACAAACTCCAACCACTAAAATGTAAAAGTTAGCTGTCAAATGTAAAAGTAAGTCTCTTCATAAAACTCCAGTGAGAGCTATATACAACTGCATTAAAAACTTCACCTTGCACATTCCTGTGACCTTGACCTCCCTCTTCTTTTTTTGCTCATCTTTAAAAAATAATTTCCGATATATATGTTTTTTTTATTTTTAGCATGCACTTACTCATTATTTGGTGAGAATCTATTATCTGTATCCCTTTATTTATATTTTAGTTTCAATTCTTAAGAAACTTTTATTTTCATCAAACTTTATACATTAAATACAAATTTTCAAGTAGCACTAGTAAAATGCATTCGGCAGGATATTCATGTCATATAAACATATTCCTTGTTTTTAAAATCATGACCTCAAAGGCTAGGGTCAGGCCACAATTGGGGATTTCATATAGGAATAAAAGGCAACAAATCCTTAAAATTCATCTTTTACAAAACAACAAGAGCAAAATTAATATAAAAACATTCTAAAATGGTTTAGATTCAAATGTGTACAAATCATGACCCTCTGGGTTAGGAAGGGGTCATTTTTTCCTGCCCCTTTTTGCCATCTACATGAAAATGCAACTTTTGAAACCATTTTAAACATACAGAAAACAAACCAATCATTTTCCAAATGATCATGATTTCAGGCTAAGCATAAAATATTTGGGAATTTCTGGAAAGCAGGGTGATTAAACATATCAAATATTTAAAAAAAAAAATAAAACAAATTTTAACCCCAATTTGACCCCTGGGGCAAAAGGAAAATTCCGAAACTTTACCGCACATCTACACGACACCACCAACGATCTCAATAAAGATGATTAGGCTATTGTGTAAAATGAAGGAGGAGTTCAGGGAACCAGGGGCATTTTGCATTAAAAAAAAACGTCATTTTCGACCCCAATTTCACCTCCCAGTGCTGTTGCGGGTTCTTCCTTATTACAGTAAATAACAAAAATCACAAGCGTTCTCACATTTATCTACATAACATCAACTGTACATAGTATATATTCCGGATCCACAGTAACCATAACCATTACACCACACACCATACAACACCGAACACAGGACGTAACGCAGGACGTGTAACCTGGAACGGAGGACGTATAACGGGACCTCAGAAGTCACTGTCCGTATTAACGACATAAAATATAACTTTACAAAAATTTAACAGTAAAATTGGACAGTCAGCTCGTGCTGCTACATCTTGGAAAGCCGGTTTTAAGAAGGGCGGAAGCCTAAATTCAAGTGAATAAATACGGGTAGTGTAGAGGTACCAAAGAGGGTGTTCGAAAAAGAGGAGCAGAATGGGAAAACTGAAAGAAACTAAAGAACAACGTTTGAAACAAGAATCACAGTAAATTTAAAATACAAACAAGACAAATTAACAATACAACACCGTAAATGTGACAATACCTCCCCCTTATGGAAAAGTATGCTAATACTTTAGAACACACATTTACGAAAGATTAAAAACAAGAGTTCGTATTTACACAAATTGACACTGAAAGTCATCACTGCCTACTAAGATAATCTGCTCCTTGATTATCCCTTCCTCTAATGGCGATAACTCGATATCTATATGATTGAAGACTAAGTGCCCACCTCATGATCCTAGCGTTGATAACTGGCTTTGTTCAAATACATCAACGACTGATGATCTGTTTCATTGAGGAACTCGCGTCCATACAGGTACAGGTGGAACTTTTGGACTGCCCAAACAATTGCCAAGCATTTTTTTTCCGATTGTAGAATACTTACTTTCACTGTCCTTCAATTTTCGACTTGCATACGTCACCGGAAGTTTCAAACCACTATGCTAATCAAACTGCATCAGTACAGCTCCAATTCCCCTATCCGATGCGTCAGTCTGAAGAATTAACTGTTTTGATAAATCTGGCATTTTAAGAATAGGTGTTTTCTAAAGCATTGCCTTAAGTGTTTGAAATGATTCTTCCTGAGGTTGATTAAAATAATTTTATTTGGCGACCCCTTCTTTGTCAGATCAGTGAGGGGTAGTGCAATAGACGAAAAAATCGGAATGAATTTCCAGTAGAAACTAAGGAGTTCTAAAAACAATCTTAACTTACGTTTAGTGCTTGGTGCTGGCGCTTCTTGAATTGCTCTTACCTTGTCTGGGTTTGGTTTTAACTGGTTCTCGCCTACGATATGGCCTAAGCACTCTAAACCCGTGTACCCTATTGAACACTTGGAAGGTGTTGCTGTCAAATTGGCGTTTCTCAGCCTGGTAAATAGTTCGTGAAGAACTTCCAAATGCTGATCTAAGTCCTCTGTAAAAACAATGATATCATCGATAAAATTATCAATGTTTGACATTCCGTACAACAACTTACGCATCAGTCTGGAAAACGTTGCCGGTGCCGTCACCAAACCAAAAAGCATCACTCGAAATTGGAAGAGGCCATTGGATGTCTGAAACGCTGTTTTGGGTTTAGCTGACTATGTTAATGGAACCTGCCAGTAGCCCTTGGATAAGTCGATCCTTGAAAATACCTTGTAGTTGGCAAACTTTGAAAAGATATCATCTGCATTTGGCATCGGTTCTGCATCGAACTGTGAACATGCATTGATAGCTCTAAAATCTACGCAGAAACGAAAAGTGTCATGAAAATGGACTTTCTGATGGTTCAATGACATTCAATTCCAGCATTTTCTCGACTTCCCTATCAGCTTTTCCCCTCATTGAAAATGGAATTGCATAAGATTTAACTCCGATTGGTTGACTTGAGTTTATCTTAATGTCGTGTTCAATCAAATGGGTATAGCTAGGATCATCAGACAATACATCAGTAAACTGATCCAAAAGTGATGTTACCTTTTTTCTGTCTTCAGGTGATAACTCTGGATTGATGTCCACACCTTTGGTATTCCCGTTACTCGCTAAGCCATATTCCTCCTCCCCCTCCTCCGCAGCACAGTCAATAACAGCAGATGTGACTAGAGCTTCATCATCTTGATCGGATTCCCCTGAATCATCATTCCTGTTAATGTACTTTTTAAGCATATTTACATAAAACGTTTTCAATTTACCTTTCATTTCAATTTGGTAGTCAACTTTGTTTACCATCTTCTTGATGCTGAATGGTCCTTTCCATTGCATCAGTAACTTATTTGAATCGGTGGGCAGCAATACTAAAACTTTATCCCCTACCTTCATACTCCTTGCTCGAGTTGACCTGTTGTAGAACTTCGCCTGTCGCTGAGAAACCTTCTCCAAGTTTTCTCTGGCTATCTCTGCCGTTGTCTCAAGTCTCTCGAGCTCTCGTAAATCCAACACATACTGATAAGTAGACTTTACCTGATCGTCGTCTATCTTTTTTGTCCAAAGCTCTTTTAAATTGCCTATGGGCCCTCTTACGTGTCTTCCATACACTAAGTCAAAAGGTGAAAAGCCCAAACTTTCTTGCGGCACTTCCCTTTAAGCAAACAATACTGGGTTAATATATTTATCCCAATCACGTGGACGATCGGAGCACATACGTTTTAACATTTGTTTGAGGGTTCCGTTAAACCTCTCAACCAAGCCGTTTGTCATAGGGTGGTAAGGGGTAGTAGTGAGTTGATTTAACGATAGTAGCCGAATCACCTCTCTCATAATTGATGATGTAAATTGAGAACCCATATCGCTCAACATTTCCTCGGGAACTCCAATTCTAGAAAATATGTCTATGAACGCCTCGGCAACTCTCTCCGTTTCAATGGATGGCAATGGAACAGCTTCAGGGTATCTAGTAGCAAAATCGACAAAAGTAAGAATATACCTATTCCATTTGTCGGTAATGGGATGAATAGGTCCGACGATGTCTACGGCAACTCTCTTGAAAGGAACATCAATAAGTGGCATTTTCTGAAGGGGGTACTTAGAAACCTTACCTTTTTGTATGGTCCTTTGACAGATGTCACAAGAACGACAAAACATCTTGACATCCGTCTGTAGTCCAGGCCAGTAGAATTCAGAAAGAATTCTTGACGATGTGCGTGATATCGCCAATGACCAGACATGATTGACTCATGTGCCAATCTCATGACAATTTCTCTGAATTTCTTTGGAACTACAAGCTGTTTGTAAGACTTACCTGATTCAGTCTTGGTTTGATATTCACGATATACAAATCCGTTCAGCATGAACCATCGTATTGTTGCAGTCCGTTTGTCAACCACTTGTCCAAAACTTCCCCATTGTCGTATTCTCTGCAGTGAGTCATCGGCCTGTTGTTCTAGTTTAATCTCGTCTGTTGATATGTTTCCCTTAAGTATTTCTGGAACTTTGAGTTGAGGATACTGTTTTAATTTTACTTTTGCTTGTTGACGGGTTTCAACAGCATTTGCCTCTGACCATTCAGGATCAGGATCTCCAGATGCTCGTACCTTAGCTACATTCCCGATGATTAGATCCTACACTGGCTTCTCCACACACCATGCTTCAAATGTTCCTGTAATATAGGGCGTGTCCACAAAGATGGAAGCAACTGGTACTCTAATAGATGAACCATCTGCCAAAATACATGTTTGAAACTTATCTTAAATCAAATTTGTTTCATCAATCTTACTTCTTCGAACCACTATGCCGCTGCATCCTGTGTCTCTTGGTACCGTAACTGGCTTACCTTCAACAAAACCTGCTGATACTGGCATGTTGTGTTGCGGTTGGTAGCATGACGATGAAACTCTTGTTGATGTATCAAGATTCAAAGAATTGGTTCAAATGTCTGTTGGCATTGTACTTACAAATGTTACCTTTGCTCTATTTTCCTCTGCATTAGATGAATTATCATGGATTTCCTTCTGTTCATGCGTTGTCACAGCACTGACCTTTGGTTTTGTTCTGCATTCCGATGCAATACTGTGAAATCACAAATTTTCATGGGGGTTTACTTTTCGTTGTTTTCGAGGTATGATGAAACCCACGAATTCATGTCCACCACGAAAAGTAAAATGTTTCATAAATAACTACTAAGCGATTCTTCATCCACTAATTCAAATCCCTACGAACTAAGAGTTTTTAGGCAAACCACGAAAATTTGACCCCACGAAAATAAGTGATTTTACAGTATGCCCTATCCTGTTGCATTTAAAACAACGTCTCTCCGATTGAGGAACAAATGATTTGTTTGAAATTGGCATTTTCTTCTCACCTGAAAAGTCTTTGTGATTTCCAGAACGAAACTTAGCTGGGTGTTGAAATTCATTGCCTTTGACATTCTCATTCTAACAGAAAATTGTACAAATGTCTCACCCGTTTCTGGTTTTGCTGATTTGAACTTGTGTTTAAACCCATCCTCTGTTAGCTAATAACGTTTAAGGAGTGCTATCTTCAGGTTGTCATAATCTAAAGCCTCATCTGCTGGTAATAAATCATAAATATCAAGAGCCCTACCTTTGAGGAGTGCACTTAGTCTCATAGCCCATGGTGTTTTTGGCCACTTTTGTAACTCTGCATATCGTTCAAATCTACGTAAATAGCTGTCCATTTCATCCTTCCCATCCTCAAAAGCCGGGTTTTTGTAACTTTGAACTTAACACTTACCTCCTCATCCCCTGCTTTTTTCAACTTCTCTTTCCCATGAAGCATTTCGATTTGTTGTTGATGAGGCAGCTGCTGCAGCTGCATCTGTTTATCATGTTTCTCCTTCATCCGCTGGTACTCTAGCTCCTCTTTAATACGTTCTCTTTCTGCCAGCCGCTCTTCTCTCTGCATATCCTGTTGGTGTCTAACAAATTCTCTAAGAGTATCTTCTTTGTAACCTAACGATGCTCAGAAATCAATAATCTCTTTCAAAGCTTCTGCCATGATCAAAATTCACAAAACACAAAATCATACAGACAAAAAATAAAAGACAACTGAAATTAGAAATTTCCCCCACATACTAGTCTCTATACACCTGAGTTTAGTTGCTACATCTTGGAAAGCCGGTTTTAAGAAGGGCGGAAGCCTAAACTCAGGTGAATAAATACAGGTAGTGTAGAGGTACCAAAGAGGATGTTCGAAAAAGAGGAGCAGAATGGGAAAACTGAAAGAAACTAAGGAACAACGTTAGAAACAAGAATCACAGTAAATTTAAAATACAAACAAGACAAATAAACAATACAGCACCGTAAATGTGACAAGGGCAAAATAAAAATTCCGAAACCATACTGTACATCTACATGACACCACCAACCATCTCTTGAAAGATGACTACAGTGTTAAATGTAGGTAGAGTTCAGAAAAGACGAGGGTTTTTACATAAAATCAAAGTACTGAGAGTACTGATAGGCGGCAGCATGATTGCAAGTTTTCAGGTGCAAAACTTTAATGACACATATTTGAAGAATAATCTGTTTTAAAGGGGGGGGGTAATTGTAGTATTGAAACCAAAGAACAAGAATAAACAATATGTCTCCCTTTTGAAGAGGTAGCACAAAACATTTTCAAAACATTTTATTGGTGTTGTAAAAAGGGTTTTTCGAAACATTTCCGACTAAACATTTTAAAAACATTTTTAAAACATTTCCTCTTCTCATTATAACATTTTAAAAACATTTTAAAAATGTTTTCAAGAAGCTTATGATTAAATCCTTTTGGAACATTTTTCTAAAATATTTTAGAAACGTTTTTAAAATGTTTCAAAAGGTATGTTTAGCTTTCAAATATCAAAGATTTTTATATTACGTTTTAAAAACGTTCTAGAAACATGAAAAGAAACATTCCTTTTCCATAAATCTGAAACATTGCATAAATACGTTTCTGAAACATTTGGAAGGAACGTTGTCAAAATGTTTTTGAAACATTCTTAATTCATTTAAGGGTACATGTATTTACAGTTTCCAAATATTAAAGATGTTATAAAACGTTTTAAAAACGTTCTTAAAACATGAAATAAAACATTCTCTTTCTGTAAATCGGAAACATTGCATATACGTTTCTGAAACATTTGTAAGGAACATTTTAAAAATATTTTTAAAACAGTCTTAATAGCGCTGTTAGTTAGAAACATTCTATTAATTCCGGATATTTTTCGGCTTAGGCAGTGAAATGTTTATTTATAACATTAACTAAAATAATTATTTTCACTATAGTTTTTGTAACATTTTTTGGAAACATTTTCAAAATGTTTCTGAAACATTTATGTAATTGCGGCACAACTTAATTCATTTAGTAACTTTAAGAGTATGTTGTGAGAATGACTTGAGAACATTCAATTTAATGTGTTTTCTTTTTTTAAAGACTTCATTTTTCATTGCTGCTGTTATTTTCAAAATGTTCTTAAAATATTCAAATAATGTATGATTGCAATTTTCCTTAAATTAAGTTTATGAAGAAAAAAAAGAATATAGAAAGAATAGTGTTGAAATGAGAAATTGTAGTAATTTTTTTAATTGAAAGATTTTTTTCCGGTATTTTCTAATGATTTCTATAGTTTTGGCTTATTGATTAAACATACATAATTATATAAAGTCCTTTGATTAAAACAAATCAAAATATCAATAAATGAAAGGATAGGTAAACAAAAAAATTAAAATATAAATAAATGTATAAAATCATAAGCATTTAATAAAACTCTTAATGTCTTTTTTTTAAATGTTCTTCATCATATCTGTGATCCACTCCCAGAATTTTACTCTCAAGCATTAGATAGGGATTGGCACACTGGTCAGTTTCAGTGTCATGATAACCTATTATGCAATTTTCCTGCTGGACAGCGCGTTACAGAGTATAGTGGTTTGCTGCTTATCTAGGCCAAAATTTGAATTCTGGTAAACAAGATGTGCGTGCTTACTCCGTGCCGATTTGAATGAGAAGACTTTGCACCATATAAACCACAATAATAACCTTGGGATTTATTAACTATGAATGGTAAGAATTATTCCTTTATCATAGACTTTATAAAGATCATTAAAAAATGACTTTTACACTACCAGTGCATGATAAATAACTTTGTACAAATGTATGTAGCAATGATTAAGCGTTAAGGTTATATACATGTATTTGATTTGAATATTTCATTCCTAAGGCAACACAATTATATTCTTGATTCAAGTATTCGTTGTCTTTGTGAAATTTAATCATCAAACAATACTAGTATGTTGATTTAAAAATGAAATTAAATTTCTTTACAGCATGGTGTTGGTTGCATCATCCGTATTTTCAAATCCCCACATTCAAAATACCGCGTTTGGTGAAGGCAAAGGTGTACGTAAATACTATAACTCTTCAATAATATTGTCATAATAATCATTTTTCTGCTTTTTTCAATGCAAATGAGGAAAGAACTTAAATTTGATATAATTATTTTACATATTTTTTTTGTATATTTTCATTGATCATCTTAAGATACATTAGATGTAGAACGCTGATACAAACACAATTTTCCTTATCTTTACAGGTTGTGCTATTCTTTCCGAGGAGCAGATTCCATATCAGCCTCTTCAGTGTATGTGATTCTAACTAAGTCTTATAGATCCGCCGCTCTGTTCTACCTATACAGTGAACATAGGATTTCTGTGATTCTGTTCTTTTAAAATTTAGTGAATGGATTAGACGCCGTTTTCACCCTTTAAAAACCCGGTGACTTGAAAGAAAATTAATTAAAACCCGAGAATGGAATTTAAATGTGATTAACATATTGAATATGGATTTGTATTAAAGGTTCAAAAACTAAATATAATTTGTGTTTATTTCTTTTAAATATAGATATATCATTATTTAATGAGAAAAAGTAAAATTTCAGGAAAAATACTTTTGTAACCTCGACTTGAATGTTTTGAAAACGTTTTAAAAACCAAACAAATTAAACGTTAATTAGACATTTTTGAAAATGTTTTTGTTACATTTTAAAACAATGTTATAATAACATTTGTTGAAATATTTTGTATAATGTTTTAAAAACATTTAAAAAAACATATAAATACCGTGATTAAAACATTGCTGAAAAATGTTTTTGTAACATTTTAAGAAAATGTTCCGGAAACATTTGCTGAAATATTTCACTAAAATGTTTTAAAACCGTTTAAAAACCATACAAATTCACGTGATTAAAACATTTTAAAAATGTTTTTGTGTTAGCTGGGTCGACATGAGAATAAGTGACGTCAATAGCAATATGAACTTTTTAACATTTATTATACCTCCCGCTTGAACATCGGGAGGGTATACTGTAATCGGTATGTCCGTCCGTTCGTCTGTACGTCTAGCTGTCCGTCCATTCGTCTGTTACGCTTTAGGGTACTCATCTCTTATCCGCAACTCCTCTTATACCTCTGAGTGAAATTTAATGAAACCTTCACAGAATCTTTATTACATATTGCCATTGTGCAACTTCTATTTTACTTTTTGATCCGACACATATTTTGGGTTTCTCGGCCACAGCAAAACATGGACTTTTCCATTATAATCATATGGAAGGTGGGGGTATCATTTAGTGAGCTCATTGCTCACAGTAACTCTAGTTTTTGTCAAGTATAACAAGTTAAAATCGAAATGCAAGTTGCAATACATAAAATTTAATAGATATGGTATTGAGGAACAAGAAATGGATAATTATAAAATTTCACACAAACATGAGTACTAATGAGTAATAGAAAACAATAAATATCACAACTGCCTTTTTGTTTTTATACATGTGTATTAAGTTTTAGTACCAATGAAACAAAGTCTTGTTATAAAACAGCTAATTAAATAAGGATGCAACATACATAGAAGACCTTACATAGATTTACAATGTGCTTGTGGTTCTATGAATTGTTTTCATTTAATACAGTATGGCCCAGGTAGAACAAATCACAAGTCTCTAATGCTAATGACAGGTGAACCCTGTGTCATGATGTCCACAATAAATGGAATATTTTTTCAGGAGTGCTTCTACCATGGCAAGTCCTTGTAAAATATTGGTACCGGTACATATATACACCCAATATCAGTGTTGATTTCTTTTCTGGAGATTATCTACACCATTTCCCTCACAACTGTCTCTTGGCAGAATTTTCTACAAACTGTATAATAGAAAAAAAATTAAGAATATCTCATAATATTTATTTAACAAAACAAACTTGGTTACTCAGATGTATATTATTTCTTATTTCAAGGTACACATTTTTATCAAAAACTTACCAATTATAACTAAAACATGCAAATGTTTATTCATTCATTCAGTGAAATTTGACATGCATAGAAATTAATGCCACTATACCCACTTCAAGAGTGAAGTGGGTATAAAGAAATAACGAAAGATTCAAAACTCTTGAAAGTCAACTTGTGTAGTAAGTTTAGTGTATGTATACTGGAAACAACCAACGAATGATATAATATAACACTAGCGATCATGACCAATAACATCCGTCCCCTCTCTTTCTCTAGTTATATAACCGACATGTGTACACAGCAGTTTGTCAAATAGATCCATTTAAAACAACCTTTTTGTAATTTTGGGTGTAATGTGCATTTGCTTTTTATTTGATAATTTGACAATTATTTCCAATGAAATTGATAACTATGTGTACATGTCTTACATTGATAAACATGATAAATTCAGCTTTGTGGGTTAACAGAGCTTAATTTAACTAGGATCAAGATCAAACTTTTATCTACATAAATTTACCATGTAACTGTGTATTCAATTGGGAAAAAAAGCAGAGTAAGCGATTATTAAATATTGACCGATTTGACTTCCCTAATATTTTTTTGTATTTTTTTCTCTCACCTACTATTCATCATGTATTTGCATGTATTTTAAAAAAAATGAAAAGAAAATACCCAAGTAAACAAAAATAAAAAATGTCAAAATATACTTTCAAAAATAGTATTCGGTTCATTTTTGCCATCATAACAAGAACATTAATTTTGTTATGCTATCAAAAATATGTATCATTACTTATGAAAAAATTTTCCACAAGAAATATAACAAATTGATGTACTCACCTTCAGAAAAGTTTTTCTGGTTGTGCTGAGTTGAGTTTTCTTCTGCTATTTAGAGGTGACAGCAAATTCAAAATTCAATCTTAATTATAGCCCACTTTCTGTTATCTGCCTCCGTAGGGACACATCTATTCAGACTAAAATACAATGCAGTTCTTATGCTTGCGTCTTAATTTCTGTCCAAATTTTACAGTTTTGGCCCATCCTTTAACACACATGTATTTACATTAAATGAGATAGGATATATAAATGTATACACAAACTCAGCATGATAATTCCTCAAATAATTTCTCCCAGGCATGTAATCATGGTAATTATAGAGTACCAGTTCGTTCATCTTCGATAAGACCCGACCATAACAGCTATCGTATTACGATAGCTAAAGCATGCCTGCATAGGGAGGTGAAATTTTCAAGTTAAAACAATATAAAAGATAAGGGTGACAAAAAAAGATAGGCTAATCACACAGCGTGAGTTACCTTGCTTATTTTGAAGAGAAGGCCTGTCACTTCCATTCAACCATTGTAAATCATTTGTGCTCCACGTGGGTTTGTTGACAGTAATTTCACGCTGAATCGTCTTATGTTAGATTATTACGCGAATGTAGTACATATATATAAATAAACAATTGATAAAAGGAGTTACATACCTCTTTTCTTCTATTTTATACAAGATTATTGAAAATATTAGTTCCTCAGTAGCTATGTACCTGTCATTAATTCTGAAGGATAATTAGTTAATACCTACTTGAACTATTTTGTCCCTCGTAGTATTTCTAAAGGTCGCGTCAGGACCCCGTGCTAATCAAATGTTGAACCCGATTTGTTTAACGTAATGTGTTCTCTCAAACGTGAAACGTATCAGGAGTACTAAAATAACTATTCGTTCTATTATTAGGCTATTATTTTTATTGGACTTTTTCACATTATTCAAAATAAATTGTTCAGATAAATTCGCCATAACACACGCTTTTTGATATGAAAATAACGATACAGATTGGGAAAGGGGTCAAATATGATTTAGCGGGTTGTCTGCCCTTAGTTTAAGATACATCCGTTTGGAGTACCATGAAACGGGGCAAACATCTTGAGATGTCGAAAGGTCAACAAAGCAAAAGTAATAGGCGGCTTCCGCCTAAAAAGTCATTTTCGACCCTTATATGACTCTCGGGGTAACATCAAAATTCTGAAACCTTATTGCACATTTACATGGCACCACCAACCATCTCTTAAAAGATGATTAGACTACTGAGTAAAATGTAAGCGAAGTTCAAGGAAGACGGGGCTTTTTGCATAAAAAACCCCAATTGATCCCCCGGGGCAAAATAAAAATTCTGAAACCTTCTTGCACATCTACATGACACCACCAACCATCTCCCAAAAGATAATTAGGCTCCTGCGTACATTGTAGGAGGAGTTCAGGAAAGTCGGGGCTTTTTGCATTAAAAAAAACCTCATTTTCGATCTCCATTTTACCTCCCGGGGCAAAATCAAAATTCCGAAACCTTACTGCATATGTACATGACTTTACCAACCATCTCTTGAAAGATGATTTCTCTATTTAGTAGAATGTAACAGAAGTTCAGGGAAAACGGGGCTATTTGCATAAAAAAGAGTCATTTTTCGACCCTAATTTGACCCTCGGGGCAAACTCGAAATTCTGAAACCTTATTGCACATCTATATTACAGCACCAACCACTCCCCCCAAAATGAAAAAGCTACTTTTAAACAAAAGGTTTAACAAGTAAAAAAAATAATAAATGATGAAATGTTTTGTTTTTCACAGATATCATGTAATTTGTATTTCTCTTTTTAAAAATGAAAAGACAATTGGAGGCAGCCTTTATTGCAGTGAAAAGGGGGCATATCAGAAAACTAATTGTACGTATGGGTTAACATAACCTCAACAAATGATTGCAATACTGTAGTAGTTTGTAAAACTTAAAAAAAATTAAATTATGAAATAATTTTTTCTCCATGCTTTATTTTTTTCCTTAAAACACGACGTTGTAACGTGGAAAAAAGGTGAAAGCGTGAGATTGTAAAAGACGACAAAAATTCGAAGTTTACTATTATCACTATTATCAAGTAATATATAAAAAGTCACATTTTTGTTTTTGGGGGATATGGTACATTTAAAAGTATTAATATACTTAAATTTTTTTTAACAAATTCATCCAGTCATATTGAGTTCTTATTAAAAAAAAGTGTGTCTAAACACATGTTTGTTCAATTAGACAGACTAAAATTGTTTACTTTTGCTTGCAGTGTTTGTTTGTTTTTTTCTTCTAACTCACAAATTGAAATAAAACAAGAACAAGATAAAACTAGTGCTA
>NW_026938852.1:0-8747 GCF_032062105.1 Saccostrea cuccullata | reverse complement strand
ATAACGAATTGTCGAATTTGTTATAAGAAATTTTATTAATTATAACAATTTATTTTAATTTTTTATAACTATTTTAATCTGTTATAACAAATTAGTTGATTTCATTATAACGAATTCTTCAATTTGTAATAACGATTTAAATTCGTTAAAACAAATTCAAAATTTGTCATAATTAAATTCGTTTAGACAAATTCTAAAGAATGTTATAACAAATTAAATTCGTTTAATCAAATTCAATAATCAGGGTCTATAGAAAAATACATATGAATTCGATATAATGATTTGTCGAATTCGTTTTAACGAATTTAATTCGTTATAACAAACTATGGAATTCGTTTAAACGAATTCAATGCGTTATAACAAGTTTTAGAATCTGTTATAGCCAGTTTAATTCGTTTTATCAAAGGACAAGATAGGGTAAGAACAGTATTTGGCCCCCGCTTTGGGGTGTCTTTCAGAATGATGCAACAGTTTATCCATGAAAACCTGTTTTCACCCCTGCCACATAATGAGTGTTGGTTTTAAGATTTAGGAAATACAGGGGTCACAGTGAGGTCAGGAAATAGGTCAATTTTCGAAATTTCTCATTTTTATGCAATTTTTCACTAATTTTACAGCACATTTTCTTTCGGAAAACATAGAGCACACGCTTGCCTATCTACTAAATTTATATATTTTATACACTGATATCAGATGCAGCATATATGTAAAAATCTCAGATAGGCAAGCGTGTGCTCTATGTTTTCCGAAGAGAAATGTATCTCAAATATGATGAAATTCCACCAGAATTGAGGAAATTCGGGAAAATGTCCTATTTCTGCACCCTCTAGTGGCTGCCATGTACGCTTTGAATCAAAATTAGTGCTTGTCTTGAAGTAAGCATCATTTTAACTTCTTAACTACAAACTATCACAGTATTACCTGTGTTCTGATTTTTATATCAAATAAGGGGCCAGATTCGGCTGCTACCCTATCTTGTCCTTTTTGAATTCGTTGTAACAAAATCAACAAATTTGTTATAACAGATTAAATTCATTATAACGAATTCAAAGAAATTGTTATAACGAATAAATAATTCGACAATTCGTTATATCAGATTCAAAAATATTTTTCGATATGTCCTAAATGGGCTTCCGTAGCTATGTACTTTTTTGGTAATAAAATCTTTTTAAAGAATTGTTTTACAAGATCCAAAATTAAACTTCTCAAAAGTTTGTTTTAAATTATTTACATCTTCTCAAACTTGCGTAATTTTGGTAAGAATATATAGCTGAATTTAATACTGTTGTGCAACCTAAAGGAAGCCCACAAGTGGTAGATATATTCTACGTATTGAGCCCGATGTTTATTCGTGTAACAGGAAAGGAGAAAATGTATGACTGGACCGGGAATCGAATCCGGGACCCCTGCATCTCCAGTCAGGTGCTCTACCAACTGAGCTATTCAGGCCGATATCCACAGTCCAAACCATTACATTCCACCCTCTTTAAATTGTCTTCGCCCTCGAAGACACAATCCAAGTTCTTATTGCCCCTGGCAGGACTTTCACCTGCAATTCCAGGGGTGGTCAACGGCACCAAATCTGTAACAGGAAAGGAGAAAATGTATGGCTGGACCGGGAATCGAACCCGATCTTGGAAACTAGAGATGGTTCCATCACCAATATTTCACAGAAGTCGTAACTGAACCCTAGTACCCCACCCTCAAAGTGTAAACTGCGTTCTAAAATCTCATTGACGTATTTCTTCCAATTTTAATAGGGCAAGCAAATTTATAAAAAGGTTCCCGGTCTTGAAACATAAATACCTTTTGATAGTCGAAAGTTCCCTCCAATATCACTCCCCTGTAAAAATATGAAGTCTAAATATGGGATCTTCGATGTAAGCCAGACCCCCGGGCAATGTACTCTTATTCAGAAATACATATAATAGAATTATTCGTTTTTTTTCCAATTTTCTCCGGGCTAGCTAAATATGTTCCCGGTCTTGTAACATAAATTCCATTTGACAGTAGGAGGGTCCCTCCCATACCCCTCTCCTGTAAAAATATGAAGGTCTAAATATGGGATCTTCGATGTTAGCCAGACCCCGGGGCAATGTACTCTTATTCAGAAATACATATAATAGAATTATTCGTTTTTTTCCAATATTCTCCGGGCTAGCTAAATATGTTCCAGGTCTTGTAACATAAATTCCTTTTAACAGTGGAAGGGTCCCTCCCATACCCCTCCCCTGTAAAAATATTAAGGTCTAAATATGGGATCTTCGATGTTAGCCAGACCCCCCGGGCAATGTACTCTTATTCAGAAATACATATAATAGAATTATAAGGTTTTTTTCCAATTTTCTCCGGGCTAGCTAAATGGGTTCCCGGTCTTGTAACATAAATTCCTTTTAACAGTGGAAGGGTCTCTCCCATACCCCTCCCCTGTAAAAATATGAAGGTCTAAATATGGGATCTTCGATGTTAGCCAGACCCCCGGGCAATGTACTCTTATTCAGAAATACATATAATAGAATTATAAGGGTTTTTTTTCCAGTTTTCTCCGGGCTAGCTAAATGGGTTCCCGGTCCTGTAACATAAATTCCTTTTAACAGTGGAAGGGTCCTCCCATACCCCTCCCCTGTAAAAATATGAAGGTCTAAATATGGGATCTTCGATGTTAGCCAGACCCCCGGGCAATGTACTCTTATTCAGAAATATATATAATAGAATTATAACGGTTTTTTTCCAATTTTCTCCGGGCTAGCTAAATGGGTTCCAGGTCTTATAACATAAATTGCCTTTGACAGTAGGTGGGTCTCTCCCATACCCCTCCCCTGTAAAAATATGAAGGTCTAAATATGGGATCTTCGATGTAAGCCAGACCCCAGGGCAATGTACTCTTATTCAGAAATACATATAATAGAATTATACGTTTTTTTCCAATTTTCTCCGGGCTAGCTAAATGGGTTCCCGGTCTTGTAACATAAATTCCATTTAACAGTGGAAGGGTCCCTCCCATACCCCTCCCCTGTAAAAATATGAAGGTCTAAATATGGGATCTTCGATGTTAGCCAGACCCCCGGGCAATGTACTCTTATTCAGAAATATATATAATAGAATTATAACGGTTTTTTTTCAATTTTCTCCGGGCTAGCTAAATGGGTTCCAGGTCTTATAACATAAATTGCCTTTGACAGTAGGTGGGTCTCTCCCATACCCCTCCCCTGTAAAAATATGAAGGTCTAAATATGGGATCTTCGATGTTAGCCAGACCCCAGGGCAATGTACTCTTATTCAGAAATACATATAATAGAATTATTCGTTTTTTCCAATTTTCTCCGGGCTAGCTAAATATGTTCCAGGTCTTGTAACATAAATTCCATTTAACAGTGGAAGGGTCCCTCCCATACCCCTCCCCTGTAAAAATATGAATGTCTAAATATGGGATCTTCGATGTTAGCCAGACCCCAGGGCAATGTACTCTTATTCAGAAATACATATAATAGAATTATACGTTTTTTCCAATTTTCTCCGGGCGAGCTAAATGGGTTCCCGGTCTTGTAACATAAATTCCTTTTAACAGTGGAAGGGTGCCTCCCATACCCCTCCCCTGTAAAAATATGAAGGTCTAAATATGGGATCTTCGATGTTAGCCAGACCCCCGGGCAATGTACTCTTATTCAGAAATACATATAATAGAATTATAAGGGTTTTTTTTCCAATTTTCTCCGGGCTAGCTAAATGGGTTCCAGGTCTTGTAACATAAATTCCTTTTAACAGTAGGAGGGTCCCTCCCACACCCCTCCCCTGTAAAAATATGAAGGTCTAAATATGGGATCTTCGATGTTAGCCAGACCCTGGGGCAATGTAGTCTTATTCAGCAATACATATAATAGAATTATTCGTTTTTTTCCAATTTTCTCCGGGCTAGCTAAATGGGTTCCCGGTCTTGTAACATAAATTCCTTTTAACAGTGGAAGGGTCCCTCCCATACCCCTCCCCTGTAAATATATGAAGATCTAAATATGGGATCCACGATGTTATCCAGCCCCCCGGGCAATGTCCTCTACTTATTAAAGCATTATACGTTTTTTCCCAATTTTGACCGGGCTAGCTAAATAGGTTCCCGGTCTTGTAACATAAATTCCTTTTGAAAGTGAAAGGGTCCCTCCCATACCCTTCCCCTGTAAAAATATGAAGATCTAAATATGGGATCCACGATGTTATCCAGCCCCCCGGGCAATGTACTCTTATAATTATAGCATTATACGTTTTTTTTTCAATTTTGAATAGGCTAGCCAAATAGGTTCCCGGTCTTGTAACATAAATTCCTTTTGACAGTGGAAGGGTCTCTCCCATACCCCTCCCCTGTAAAAATATGAAGCTCTAAATATGGGATCCAGGATGTTACCCAGCCCCCCGGGCAATGTACTCTTCTAATTAGATAGAGTATTTTACTTTTTTTTCAATTTTGATCGGGCTAGCTAAATAGGTGTCCGGTCTTGTAATATAAATTTCTTTTGAGGTTTGAAAGGTCTCTCCCATATTCCTCCCTTGTAAAAATATAAGAGTCTAAATATGGAATCCAGGATGTTATCCTGACCCCGGGTAATTTACTCTTATGTACAAATACTTTTTTTCTCCAATTTTAACCGGGCTAGCTAAATATTCATCATTTTGGTCAGGCTAGCTGCATTGGTTTGGGGTCCTCACTCTTCTTCTTTAAGTGATGTCTTTGTTTTTCTTCTTAAACACGGATTATAATGCGTTATTAAGGTTTTTTGAAAAAAAAATTATTAGGACATTTACGGTAATTTGAATAGCGAACGGCAGAAAGCCTGCGGTTCGCCATTCGAATGGCGAATAGCGAATAGCGAATAACCGTCCAACTTCTGATTCACCCCTACTAATGTGTTCGGAACCTTTTATTTTTCGGTGTTCTGCAAATTATAAAACCCGATGAGTTCAGAGTAGCTCTGGCAGTGGCTCTGGCGAGAGTTAGCGAGACTTCAGCGAGATAGGGTAAATTATTCACGGAAATGTGGCTAGGAAGTGACTAGCACGTGGAGGCATCGTAAACAGAAAAGTTATGCTGCGTTTCAGTTTTCACCATCCTAGAATCAGCTGATAATGTCTGTAGAAATGTACTTCAATCAATCGATCTCTTTTACATTCATTCAAACTTAAATAAATATTCTTTATAATACAATTTTCTGCAGTCATGAATTAAAATTTCTTTTTGGACAAATATTTTGCATGGGAACCGGGACTATATTTTTTGGCGACAGATTAGCAAATGAGGCACCAGCACCAGCATGACTTTAACTGACCAATCAGCTGAATGAGTATTGCATTATGGGTTACTATGAATACTACAGCAATTTTACGCTTGAAAAAAAAAGGAAAATCTTATGGTAAATGAAAAGCATTTTTAAAAATATTATTTTCATGCTCATAATGACACACAATTCATTTGTTAAAAAACGGCGGAAGTCTAGGTTTCTGAAAGTCATACCGCAAAAGCGATTTGCGTCTGTATTAATTCCTTTGTTGTACTATCGGTGAATACAATTGTCAGGTGGATTCCCTGGCCAAAACACGTGATCACGTACGTAAACAAAGTTTTGTCCATTTAAATGCATAAGAGATGCTGCTTGTTTTCCTTACCCTTGAAGCGCTGGTGTTCTTAACTAAACACAAACTACATATTATTAAACATGATCGTAGATTGACCTGAACTACGTGTTCGAAGTAAAATGTAAACAAGTATTTTGCGTAAACGTTGTTATTCATTCAACGATTGGTCAGTTGCTCGTGGTAAGATCCTCTGTTCGCATTTATAACAATAGCCATATAAGGCAAACAAAGGTTTGTCAGTGTAGATGATAATGCACATTTTTACCAGCGAATCGGTCACTAGTGGGCTCTAATTTTGGTCGAAAAGTATAAGATATATTGTTATTTTAACACCCACTCCTTAAGCCACCCTTTTTCTGTTGAAAATCATGAAAGTCTTTCAGAAAGGTCTGGAAACATTTATTACAGGACATGTTTTCAAAAGAAACAGGCTATAGCAATAGCATGTTTACTGCCAATTTTATTTATAAAACCGGTTCTACCCTATAACCTTTGAATAGATCAACCTAAACCACGTGTCTTGAATTTAAATCACAATAACATTAGTAGGGGTGTGATTGCCCGTAGTTTCTCACCTTTGTGTAACCATTCACTGTTTGTGGCTTGCCTGTGTTGTCATCGTAAATCTGGAAATTTTAAGTCACTTTCATAAGAACTTATAAAAATTAAAACTTCTCTCGGGAAGTTTAAAATTAGATTTCCTAAATAACGAGACTTACGAAGACAGGAAGCTATTGGAATCAATTAAGTACCAGTTATACTTATACGTAAACATTTAGAAATTCTATTTCATTGGATATTTATTTATAAAAATCATCAACATAATATAAATCAGCAGCATTTGTCCTTCTTTATACAATTTCTATTACTTATAAGAGAAATAGGGCTAATAATCATTTAACCGATATTAATTGATTCAGTCTAACCCCCGCCCCTTTCACTTCCTAATTAATAATTTCGTTAGAAAAATGTGATACCGTTGTTAAAACATGTTGATTCTGCGCATCCTCCTACTTGTTCGGGTTTTCCAAAGCAAAGATCTAAGAAAAAAATATATCAATAGCAAAAGTAAGTCGTGACTTTATGAGAATAAAATTAATGCTTTAAAAATGTATGAATGTTACCTGGGTATTACAATTACACAGAAAACAAACAAATGTACACGATCAAGTGTATAAACCTTAATATGTACATCATGTATAAACGAAAAATCCATTTTCTTGTGAATCTTCCAGAGAATTATACTTGACATATCAATATTTCACTTTTTGAAACCTTTTCAGTAGTATAAGCCGCCTGGATGGGGGGTTCAACTGAGTGCACTTTTGGGCTGGGGTGGATAGGGGGTTCAACTGAGTGCAGGTTTGGAGGGGGATAGGGGGTTCAACTGAGTGCAGATTAGGGGGTCTGTGGGGGATAGCTGGGTCAACTCACTACAACCCTAACCCTAGGGGGCTAGGTGGGTTAGTACATAGCCCCTATATGTCCTATACGGGGTGTTTACACTGTGTTTACATTATACACTATACGCTGCTACTACGATTCACTACGCTGCTACTACGATTTTGGCAGCGACTCAACAATTTGATTATGACGTCACGCTTCACAGTCTAGACAGTCTACCCTAACCAGTTCAAACTGGATTTTCTGAAAACAATAACAAAAGACAGATGATAACAAGGCAATTTTATTCAGAATTCAGAAATCTATTCTCCAAATGTTGTTTTTCGTGTCAGCAATAAAGGGAATGCGACAATATATATACACTGTATAAGTCTCTGGAAGAATTCCTTGTTTCTTTCTATGTTCGAATTCACGAAAACAGCTTTCAATCTGGTTTTTCCATCCACTTTCCTTACAATAACAACTGAGCACCCATTTGTATCTTTGATAAAATAAATAACCATTTTTTCTCTTCAGACAGTATTGGTCCTCTCTGGTGTCATAATCTTCAGGATCCAATTCCACTCTTTTTACCAACCACACTCTTTTTTGGTATCTGGGACTAAATATTCTATGGCGTTTATAAAAATCCTGGATCGCTTCTTCTTTAGTTTTCATCCATTTTCCAAAGCTTGATCCATTGACTGACCAACAATACTCCGTTTTCTTTGTCATATTTTTTATCTGCTCCATTTTTTTTTACCTGTGTCGAATTCAGAATGCTAACGAAGTGTGAACGTCAATGTCCAGCGCTGGTTTATATACCTGCTGTGTGCCGTGTGCAAAAATACGTTTTACCTGCGTTTTCTTATATACCTGTTGCATCACCTGTAAAGGGCCGTGTGCAAAAAATATGCTGACTACACAGGTAAATACTTGGCAGCGATTCAAGTTTGTTTAGGGCCGTGTGCAAAAAAAAAAAATATGCTTACCTATGCATTGTGACGTCATCCACTGTATAAATACAGGTTTTCTCCTACTTTCAGCTCATTCTACAGTCAGAGCCAGCTCCCTGCCTGTGGTGGGTCATGGATTCTACTAGAGAAAAACAGTTACATGCTCAACGATTATTAGAATGGAAAAAAAGGGAGAGCGAATTAGATCAAATTCTTGATGAAAATAAAGAGCGAGAATTAGAGCTTAGGAAAAGAAATGCGGAAAGATTACAGAGAAGAGCTCTACAAGAAAAACAACGACAACAACAACTACAACAACAACGACAACGACAACTACGGGAGAGAGAATCAAATCAAATTCTTGATGAAAATAAAGAGCGAGAATTAAAGCTTCGGAAAAGAAATGCCATACTATTACAGAGAAGAGCTCAACTAGAAAAACAACGACAGCAACAGCAAAGGACAAGGGCGCATGAGGGGTCAAAGTTACCTATTCATTCACCACCCAAACCCAAGGCCATATCCCAGTATTATCGAGTCAAAGTGAATGAAAGGGTGCACTCTAAAAAATTTAAAGCTCAACAGGATTTTTACACTGTAATTTTTAAGGAGTTTCCAGAGGAAGAAAACAGAGGATTTGTTCGGCGATTATTCAGAGAAATGTTACAAACTTTCAAATCGAAAATGCAGTGTAATCCTAACGATTACCTCCGCCTGAACATACGCCACAAATCTCTGGAATCAGAGATTTGGTACGAGTTTACTCAATGTAAACATTTTAACGAG
>NW_026938851.1:0-8738 GCF_032062105.1 Saccostrea cuccullata | reverse complement strand
CTGTTGTTAATTAAGACCACATCTATCTAGGCGTGCCTAAAATGTATTGCTAAATAATGTAAGAAAGATTCTCTTTCTCAAGAGTGGCCTAGAAATAATTTTGGATAGCTTTATTTTAATGTTTCATGTTTTAAGATATAAATTCCATGTATACTTAAAGAAATAATTCACCTAACACTTACTGAAATAGGCGAACGGATACCCATATACATGTAGGCAGCGACAGGGTGTCGAAACTCATAAATAAAAATCAATTTTAATAATATATTCAAACATGTTCCAGTCCAATATCTTCTTTTTAAAAATCCAAATGTGATGTCACTCTTTTGTTTGAGTGTCTATTAATTTTTCAGGAATGTAGATTGAAAACAGAATTTGTGATGTTCAATTTCTTCTTCCTTTTCATATACTGAGAAAAGAACTTAGAATCTTTTAATATCTTATTGAGTGAGTTTATTTTCATATAAAACATTATGAATGTGCTACTGATGAGAATCGAACCAGGTGCCTTCATCGTCATAGACAAGTAGTTAATTTCTCACTACATCATCGAAGCTTTTAAATAATAGTGGGTTTTATAATTTTAGTATACTTTTTGTTTTTCTTTATATATACATGTAAATTAAATATTACAAATATGTTAAAATCATATTTATAGTATTCCCCATTTTAAAAAGTGAGTTATTTCCCCTGAAGGGAACTCTTTTACTGTATTTAATACGCATGCGCTATAAATAAAGTCACTTCCGCGGACGTTCTTGATGTAAGGCCATTCCAAGTTTTTTTCTCTGTTTAGCGTCCACTCATCTTTCAAAAACCTACCTACCTATTCGCAAAAAACACACAAGCCAAAACATAAAAAACAAGCTTAAAAGTCATAAAAATTACGTCATTCAAATGATTTAAACTAACTAAACTGCGTTAATGGAAGAAATATCTATTCTTAAGCAAAAACAACGGATTAATGGCCTTAACATGTTCATGGTGTAATGCCTCTGTCATATGGAAAAATGCTATTGTGTTTGTGAATAAAAAGAAATCTTAACTGATTCGTATTTTTTTAAATTGCCCACTCATAGTCTCTTTCTGGATTTGTATTTATCTGTATAGTAGTATAATAAGGCAGTGTGTGAGCCCCCCCCCCCCCCCCTTACAAAAAAAACGAAACAAATTACTGGTAAAATGCTGATACATATTCGAATAGGCCTATTTAAAAACAAAACAAAACAAAAACAAAAGCTAATTTCCGGTAGTGAATGTTCTGCAGACGGATCATCATTATTTACAAAATGTGCAGAACAAATATAAGAATTTTTAGTTATAAAGTTTAATTACGAATTAATCTAGCCTGCTGCAGCCATATTTTCTTCTCTGCATCTCTAGGAATTTTTTTGAGACTGATGACATGTCCATCTACAGTTTTACCTCTGAAATTGCTGCATATACAGCAGTAGTTCGTCTTCAGCAACCGATACCAAGAAACTTCGTTTTTGCTCGATTGTATGTCATCACATAGAACTTTTACTTACAAGAACACATTTGGTGACAATTAAAGGCTTATTTCATTTAAATTAACCGTGTTTCCAGAATTTTTTATTTGTAAAATAATTGATTCATAAAAACTTTGAATGGAATTCTAAATGAATAATTTAATCTCATGTGCTCATGTAACGAAGAAAGACTAATTAAAATAGCATCGACCTGAATTCGTGTTACGTCGTATAAAGTCTTAGCTGCATTTAATCAAAGTTTTAGTGTAGGATCTAAGCATATGTACATGTATATTCCCGAGTTAAATACACATTTTGTTTTAGATCAGAGAATTGACAGCAGAAACACGAAATTGATACAATAATTTCCTAGCGTATTTCTCGTTCATTAACGGAAAACATTCTTTTCTCAAGAGTTATTTATGTTTTAAAAATCCTTTCAGTGTAAGTACATGTATTTATGTACGATTTATCTAGCCCCACCCTCACTTTTTTCCCAACATTACTTTTTCTATTGAAAATGTTCATTGAAAGACAGGTTGCCCCCCCCCCACACACACACACAGTTTATACTACGGTAAAGTTATAAAAGGGAAATGTAGTATATTACATATGCCAAGGAACTGGTACTGAAATTAGTAGCTTTTTCAACTTTGGGCAAGGTTTTTCTTTGCTTGTCAACTTTTCCAGGGAAGAAAAAAGAAATTTCTTTGGCTGCCCCCCTCCCCCTTTTAAAGACGATACTACGTGCCTGGCTAATTCGTATAGCTTTCTAGAAAGGGGGGGGGATGGGCTAACAGACCCTTTATAAAATCGCTTATTATCTAAAAAAAAAAATTGCAAACCGTTTCCTTCTTTTAAAATTTTTAAATTTAAATGCAGCGTGTATAGTTGATCACTATTTTGTTGGATTATCGTAATGCGTAGTCCGCGGAAGTTATGCTAGTGTAGAAGAGTTCCGATTTTGAGGGGCGATAACTAACTTTTTAAAATGGGGAATATCCTTTAAATATTTTATTTAATCTTTCACAAACAATAATTACATGCATTTAAAAAGGTGGATTATAAACGGGTTAATATAGTTCAAGTGCTCTATTCCTTTGAAGCATTGGGCCTTTGTTCCATTACGTTTAAAGACTCGAATTTTAACCCTAACGTAAGCGAAGTTTTGTTAACATTTCAATGAAAAGTGAATCAAATCCTTTGAAGACCAGGTCTTCCAACAATCTAATGTAATTCCCATAGGTACCAACTGCGCTCCGTTATTAGCAGACCTATTTTTGTATTCATATGAAGCGAAGTTTGTTCAAAATCTTATGCGTGAAAAGGAGAAAACACTTGTTGTGGCATTCAACTCGACATTTTAGATATATCGACGACGTATTGTCAGTTATGGAAATTTCCATTATTTCGATACGGTATATCCGGGTGAGCTTGAGATAAGAGATGCTACAGAGTCTGACACATCTGTTTCATGTTTGGATATTTTACTTGAGAAGACGTTAATGGTAATCCAACAACCAAGCCCTATGATATATTTATGGATGTATTTGTCAACTGAGTAAAGGAAAGTAAAAGAAATGTACATTGTAGAGGTTTTTTTAAATATGTAAAATTTTGTTGAAATCTTTCGATTATTAAAAAAGTAATTGTGACATAACCTAAGAAATAGCTCCTATATGATATATACTATATCGTTATTGTGGGTTCCTGTATTTAATACCTTGGGCAAATATTAGGTTCGAATTTTGTTGTTATAAATAAGTATATTCTGTCTTTCTCAAGGAACGTCATTGCGGTATAAATACTGGGTTTAGTACTTATTGAAATGAATTTCGAGATTATATATCCAAAATAACAATTAAGAAGATCGAGTACATAGTAATATGGATGTGTCCGTATAAAAATATATTTGGCAATTCAAGCACAGAATTTGATGGTAGTAAATGTGTAAATAATTTCAAAATCTTTGTTCTGAGTATGACATTCATTAGTGTTTTATTGTCTCTAAAAGACGAACATAAAGGCCTCTTAACTAAAGTTCCAGATATTTTTATAATCCGTAACAACTTGACTCTATGTTTTGGGTAAATAAAAAAATATGTTATCTCTGCTGCACATTTTTTTGGTTTTGTTATTGTATCGTTTTTTTTTAGTTTTTCTGTGTAACGTGCTCAAATCAAGTGTGACTTGATCCAAAGTAAGGACCTTTGCGTTTATGTTTAAAAAAATAAGTAAACGGTGTTATTAGTTTTATCTTTTCTCAACGAGGACTTGTGTTTTCATGGTATCCACTTTTGCTAAAATTATTTTTTTTAAAATAAATTTTATGTACATGAGAGACTATACAATTTTTATAATCAGGACGGAACAAATGCAAAATGAAATTGGTTTTAAAAAAATTCTTGGTGCATTAGTTCACACAATTAAAAAAGTACTATCTCAACCTCAATTATTTGTTGGGAAAAATCAGTTCGGTCCTTTTCATGTTACACAATTTTCCTATTTAAAAGCTCTCCAGAAGTAGGAGGGGTCACATGACTGCCACTTGTAGGATGCAGACTGAATTTAATTGAAATGAAAATGGAATTATCCTTTTTAACATTAAATGTTGAAGAAAGTTTAGGCGATTGATGTGAACTTGAGTTACAACCAATCTTTTGTTTTAAAATAAAAGTTAGGTTAAATAAAAAGAGCATTTCTGTTCTCGAAAAATACGTAAATGGTAATCTAACAACCAAGCTTTATAATAAACGCTGTGACTTGATATTTTTAATCGTCAATTTCCCTTACTGAAGCAGCAATATATATATCACCTGCATACGGAGTTTATATCTCTCAGTTGATACGACATGCAAGAACAAGCTCTACGTATGAACAATTTCTAAAACGAGGTAAGTTATTGACAAACAAGATGATGAAACAGTAATATTGGCAGTCTCGTTTAAAGCCATCGTTTCATAAGTTCTATGGTCGATACAATGACCTTGGCAGCAAATTTATAAGACGGGAACATTGTAAATAAAGAGTAAAATCTTTGTAAATTATAACCTGGTGAAAATCCCAAAAGACAAGGTATGTACTTTTTCAACAATCTATCTGAATTTGCAAAGTCTACAATCAGACAATGATCTAACCAGCAAATACCATCTTATCATGAAATCAAATGCTGACTAACGATTTTCATACAAATTAATTTTTCAGGCCATTACATACGAGGGCTGTTCAATAAATAATGTTCTCGGTGCTCAGATCTACGGAAGCCCAATAGTGCAAACCAAAAATATATAAAGAAAAACGAAAAATATATAAAGAAAAACCAAAAATATATAAAGAAAAACGGAATTAATATATAAAGAAAAACGGAATTAATATAAAGAAAAACGGAATTAATATATAAAGAAAAACGTAATTAATATATAAAGAAAAACGAAATTAATATATAAAGAAAAACGGAATTAATATATAAAGAAAAACGAAATTAATATATAAAGAAAAACGAAATTAATGTATAAAGAAAAACGGAATTAATATATAAAGAAAAACGAAATTAATTTATAAAGAAAACGGAATTAATATATAAAGAAAAACAGAATTGATATATAAAGAAAAACGAAATTATTTAATAAAGATAAACGAAATTATTAAATAAAAAGAAGAGTGAGGGAGAAAGAGAAAACATCAACTGAAACAAATACTTCAATCTAATGTTTGAAGTAAATTGTCAATAACTGTTCAGCGGTATACGTAATTTGTTGATGTGTAGCATTATGCATAGAGGATCATGAGGGTGGATGTTTCTGCTTGATTGAAATCAATGACATCCAATTCAAATCGCTTGAATCGCTGAAAGGTCAAGACCTTGCTTATCGTATTAAAAAATTCCCTCCGGAATAAGCCTAGCGCCCCATCTGTATATTCATAGAAACAAAAACGAGGATGATTTGATTACTTCGTGACTATTTTTACTTCTACATTCCCCTCATTTCATAAGGACGTCGCAATACAAGAACACATTTCTAAAATGGCATTTTGTTCTTCTTGTGGACATTTCTAAAATTCTTCGTCCAGCATGTCCCTGTCTGGCGCTGAAGACACACTCACTGTGGAATGAACCACGCGTGACTGGAACCCTTATCCTCGCGTTTTGTTTTGTTAAACTTATCAACGATGCTATCTTAACTTAATAATTTCGTTTTTAGCTCACCTGAGCTGAAAGCTCAAGTGAGCTTTTCTGATCACATTTTGTCCGTCGTCTGTCTGTCCGTCTGTAAACTTTTCACATTTTCGACTTCTTCTCATGAACCGCTGGGCCAATTTCAACCAAACTTGCCACAAAGCATCCTTGGGTAAAGGGGATTCAAGTTTCTTCAAATGAAGGGCCACGCCCTCATTCAAGGGGAGATAATTGGGAATTAATGAAAATTTGATGGTATGTTTTAAAAATCTTCTCAAGAACCACTGTGTCAGGAAAGATGAAACTTATGTGGAAACATCCTCAGGTAGTGTAGATTTAAGTTTGTTCAAATCATGACCCCCGGGGTAGGGCGGGGCCAAAATGGCCGACCAAAGTTTTACATAGAAATATATGGGAAAATTCTTTAAAAATCTTCTTCTCAAGAATTGCAAAGACATAAATGTTCATATTTATATGGAAGCATCCTCAGGTAGTGGAGATTCACGTTTGTTCAAATCATGACCCCTGGGGGTAGGGCGGGACCACAATGGCCGACCAAAGTTTTACATAGAAATATAGAGGAACATTCTTTAAAAATCTTCTTCTCAAGAATAGCAAAGTTATAATTGATCATATTTATATGGAAGCATCTTCAGGTAGTGTAGATTTAAGTTTGTTCAAATCATGCCCCCCGGGGGTAGGGCGGGGCCACAATGGCCGACCAAAGTTTTACATAGAAATATATAGGAATTTTTTTTAAAAAAAATCTTTTTCTTATGAATTGCAAAGCCATAATTGGTCATATTTATATGAAAGCATCCTCAGCTTGTGCAGTCTCAGGTTTGTACAAATCATGACCCTGGGATGGGGGGGGGGCGAGCCACAATGACCAATAAAGTTTTACATAGACATATATAGGAACATTCTTTTAAAATTTATGTTCTAAATAATACCAAAGCCATGATTGGTCATTGGATTGCTTTTGGATTTAAACTTTTTAATAATAAACCAATTTCTATACTTTTTCCTAGCCACAGTGCTCAGGTGAGCGATTGGGCCCATGGGCCTCTTGTTCTTTATTTAATGATTTCGTTTTTCTTTATTTAATAATTTCGTTTTTCTTCATTTAATAATTTCGTTTTTCCTTTATTTAATAATTTCGTTTTTTCTTTATTTAATAATTTCGTTTTTTCTTTATCTATTTCTGGTTTGCACTATTGGGCTTTGTAGAAGCCCATTAGAGCTCAGCTAGAAGGTCACGACCTTGCGTATCGTATTACTGGATTCCCACGAACTAAACCTAGCGTCCGAATCTGTGTACCCATAAATCTTAGATTGTTGAAACTATAAGAAAAATGATTTCATTACTTTGTGGGATTTGTTATTTACAAGTGTGTGCATTGTCACCGACTTATAAATACACAAATTGAGAGTTTGTCATTTAAAATATATGAGAGCAAGAACTATAGTACCACTGACTCATAAATAGTACATATTGAGAGTTGGACATTTATAATATGTGAGAGCAAGTACTTAGTAGCCAGTACATCACCTCTAATTATGCGTTGATAAGATCAAAGAATCAACTGAAGGTGATTTGCTTTATTTCTAATATAGTAAACAATCATAAAAATCTACTTGTAACCACTTTGACTTGTTTTACTTTTTGCACCTGTTCTCTTTAAACAATTTTTTTTAAAAATGTCAAACAAACCCAAGTCCGATCGATAACGTATTATTTTACAACATTTTTAATGAATATATTGTGCGATAGTTGAATAATGGATAAGGGATTCCTGAATGTTAAATGTTGTAAACAACAGAATCTTAAAGTTCATGTTTTCTTAAATAGTTGTGCAATTAGATATCAAAGATTAAATTCTCCCCATTCATGTATTGTAATGGATGTGTTTTCGATATAGGAAAAGGTGAATGTAAAGGCAAACACAACGCTTGTTTATTGTTGAAACAAAATCAGGTCTACCAGACGCGGTGCACTAATGATTTATGGGTTCAGACCCTTACCGTGCACCTCAATAAATTCCGTATTTTAGTTGAAGTTTTTCTACTTTTAACAATTTCGTTTTTCTTTATGTAATAATTTCGTTTTTCTTTATATATTAATTCCGTTTTCTTTATATCAATTTCGTTTTTCTTTATATATTAATTCCGTTTTTCTTCATATATTTTTGGTTTTTCTTTATATATTTTTGGCTTTTCTTTATATATTTTTGGTTTTCCTTTATATATTTTTGGTTTTCCTTTATATATTAATTCCGTTTTTTCTTTATATATTTTTGGTTTGCACTAATGGGCTTCCGTAGATCTGTAATTTGTTTTCAATAATAAAACCATCTCTCTTCTAAAAGGTTCAATGTTGCAGACATCGTTTTGCAATCGTAAGCTAATCAAATGGTCTACTTTTAACATATCATTTGAAACGTTTAGGCTAATAGATATAAATAAAATATAACTTTAGTAAATTGAAAATCCTTTCAAATGTTGTATCGCAAAGAGTATACCTGTTCCATGACGGTAATGTAAGCATACATGGATGACTCATCGGAAATATTATGCAAATTAAAGCAGTTCCATTCCGATTTCCCTCTGGATATCTCCTAGAAAACGTGTTTGTGTTAGTTTAACATTTCAATCTTTACAGTTCATGATGTTACATTTTAAAACTATATACTAGTACCATGAATTTTCCAAAACACTTTTTTAATTGCAATAACAGGTATGCATACATTAGGGAGATTAAGACTTTTTTTGCTAATTTGCTATTAAGGTCGACATGAAAACAATTAAAAATTAATTTTTTTTATTAAAGAAAACAGATGAATTCCTATTCATGTAAATGACGTACTCAAGTTCAAATTATTGAAAATTGCAAAGTTATGGCCGTGAAAACCTTAAACTGTCTTATTACCTTGAATTAAAAATATATCATACGAAACCATTTAATAAATTTATTACTTATTCAAAATAAACTTTCGCACGTAATGGCCTATATTCATTTGCAAATGATTAGATCATGGGTAACAACTAACAACTACTAAGTCTGAGGTCAC
>NW_026938850.1:0-88403 GCF_032062105.1 Saccostrea cuccullata | reverse complement strand
GAAAAAAAGAAAAATAAAATAGTTTTTTTAAAAGTTTTGGCCAATTCTTTTAAAGTAGGTTAATCTCAAGGAAGGTCAAAGGTAAAGTTCTTGGTATTCAATAAGGTCTTTAAATTAATTATGAGTAGTGAAAGCCCTTCCTTCCCTGGATGCCCAAAGGTTTTTTTTAAAAAGAAATTGATATGTCAAGATTAATTTGAAGGTTTTGGTATAATGAAGTTTTTTAAAAACATTAAATTTGCAGAAAATGTCCTGTGTAAACTTTAATTGGGCAAATAAAATTTTTAAAAATTTCCAGAAAATTAAAAATTTTCAAGGCAAAAATTAAATTTTACCGAAAGGTCTTGTAAGGTAAATAGTTGAAAAACCCACAAAGATCAAAAGTTATGGGCAAGGTTAAAGTTCTTGAAAAACCAGACGAGGGGAGTCAGGACAGTTCAGTTTGGCGTCAGATTAGTTAATAAGGACAGCAGCAGAATTAACGACAAAAGTATAATGAAATTGATTTACGGGGTTACTAAATACTTCATGTTATTTTATGCTAAAAATGACAAAAATTTTTATTTTTTAAAAAAAGGGAAGCCAGTTTTCTAAAATTCTAAATACTTTATTTCTTTGTTAAATTTGGGACAAACAATTTATTTGTTAAAAACACGGGGGAATTACGTTGTATAGTTATGGAAACAAAGCTTTGTCCATTTAAATGCATAAGATATGCTGCTCGTTTTCTTTACTCTTGAAGCGTTGGTGTTCTAAACTAGACAAATACTACATTTTATTACACATTTTTTTTCAAAGTTAACAACAAACCCTTAAATAAGTTCCTAATCTTTGTATTTTGTTCATAACAACATTTTTTTTACCCCTTATTACATGATCCTAGATTGAGGTTAGCCACTTTGTTCGAAGAAGAATGTAAACATGTATCTGGCGTAAACGTTGGTATTCATTCAACGATTGGTCAGTTGCTTTTGGTAAGATCCTCTGTGTGCATTTATAACAAAAAGCCATATATAAGGCTTACAAAGGTTTGTCATTGTAGATGATATTACACCTATTCATTAACCCGCCTATCGGTCACTAGTGAGCTTTAATTTTCGCCTTAAAGTATAATTAGATATATAATTTGTTATTTTACCCCCCCCCCCCACCCCCTTTAGCCACCATTTTCTGTTTAAAATCACGAAGGTCCTTCAGAAAGGTCTGGAAACACATTTTTACAGGACAAACAGACTATAGCAATTTTCTGTTAACTGCCAATTTTTTTTATAAAACCGGTTCTACCCTTGAAGCTTTGAATAGGTCAACCTTAACCACGTGCCTTGAATTTAAATACAATAACATTGGTAGGGGTGATTATGCCTAGAATATCAAAACATAAACGGGTCAGGCCACTAGATTTTCTGACTCTGAATAAATTTGCATGTAAATTAGATAATATGTTTACTTTACCTACTGCTGAATGAGCCGCAATGCATTGTGGGCTACTACAAGTACCTAGCTGTGTTGAAAATTAAAGGCAACTTGGATTGTGCCTTTGAAAATTATTTTAAATTTTTTTTTTAGATTTGTGAAAGAAATGTTTAAAATGATATATAATTTTCTTTTTTTAAGGCTATATTTACAAAATTTGCTTTATGAAGCCTTATATCAACTTATAATACATCAGCCTAGTATACCATTGTTCAAAGAGACGTATAAGTGCTATCATGTCATAAAACATTGAGTTTTTTCACGTGATATACGTGTACATAGCTTTAGCAGGCAGTATATAGGTCCTTGGATTTAGACAGCAGGAGAAAGTGTGAAATTTTATTTTACCCCTCAATATTATCAGAAAGTGTTTTATGTATATGCAAAAGTAAAGCGTTTGTACTGTATTGAAGTAACTGTTAATACTAATTAAAACCAACTCCAATATTAAATTTGAGCATGGAGTAGTGTCTTTAGAGTATAATCTTTCAATTTCGGTCTAATAAATTGAAAAAGAACTTAAGTTTTCCGGTTACGAGTTAAATTTTGTGTAGTTACAGTGGCTGGAACATTATTGTTGACAAACCAATCTAAAGAATCGTTCGTGTATCGTGAGTGATCGTTCGTGTAATGTGCAAGATCATTCGTGTATCAGACTCAATCATCGTCAATTGAGATCGTGCGTTTAAAATCGTGTAAATTTCGTTTTTTAAGTTTTAATGGGAATATTATTTGTAAAATAAACATTTCCCTTGTTTGTTTTTCTTAATTTATTAATTAAAATTTAAATAAAATGAAAAAGGCGCAATTTACATAATAGAATGCAGAACGAACTAATAATCGCCCGTAAGCAAGCACAATAGTAAGTCTTACAATACTAACTTGTCAAATAGCGCGATCAATATTGTGATAAACCGTACTTAATCTTTAACGCCTTTTTAAAAAATCTGATTTTAATTATTATTTTACTTCTTATTGTGGTCAAGATAATCGTGAAATCAAATAATTGAAAATAAATATATTTTTTTTACAAAGAAATAAACATTTCTCAATGCTTACATAACTAGTTAGTTTATAAATATACATAAAATACACGGCATGGTTTTCGGGAGTTTTGATTATCATGTTTATCTCTTTAGTCTATTTGTAATAAATTAAAGTTGAATAATTGACAAGTTTATCAGACATTGAATCATTGGAAACATAAATAAAATTTGTAATTATGATTTAAGTCATTCCATGCTGCCATTTTTGCAAAAAGTATCCCCCCTTTTTGCATATCATGATATCCAATTCAATCAAATAATACGACCCACATACATGTACATGTGAACGAACAAAATCCTTTTTTTTTTCGGAGAATTACCTTAGAAATAATTATTTTTAATCTAAAATATTAAGTCTTGCATATTTTAGTAACGGAAATATCAGTTTTTTTTTTTCTTCAAAGTCTATGAAATATTATTGATAATTCTTTGAAATCTTAAATATTTCGTTTTGAAAAAATGATTCCTAAATATTTTGAACTAGTTTAAGTGAAGAATCGTGCGTTTGCGTTAATAATCGTGTAAGATCGTGTAACGTGTAGAATCGTGAACGTGAAAGATCGTTCATGTAACAGGTTTAATCGTGCGTTAATCGTACGGAATCGTTCATGTAACGTGATCGTTCGTGTAAGTTGTCAACAATAACGTTCTAGCCACTGTAACCGACGAAAACCACATGTAGCCATTGAATCGTAAACACGTGGTAGACTGTTATGCTTTGGGACTCTTTCCTTGATTGGAGAACGGGTGTGACAAAGACATCGTCAGTGTTGAAAAATTCCTTCCCTATAAGGTAGTGGTCTTGACCTGTGAAAGTTAAATAGTGGAGCAATTTTTTTAAATTTATTCATCAAATATTAAGAGGCAGTCCACTGAAAATCATTGCAAAATCATTGCACATTGCTGTCATGGATTTTTTTATGATTTTTTGCATATAGACTTATTAAAGTTTTTCACATGACAACATCAAAAAAATTTTTAGTGCTCCACTAGTCCTATTTTTGGTAAGTGCTCAATTTTAAGTGCAAAAAAGTCAACATGGGGGTTAAAAAATTACTACATTTTTATTTTGTTTTATATGTACCAGATACGCAAAAACTTGATGTGTCTATCAATATTATTTATACCATAGACTCTTATCTTTAATTTAAGAAATGAATAAAACTCCAATTTATATTTCTTTAGAAAAAATTATGTGTTCCAAAATTGAGTTTAGCAAGTAAATTTTTGAATTCATTATCCAATTTTCATTACGTTATAAAACCCAACACATTACAATGACAGATTTTTTCTCTCATGTTATAATGAATACAAGGTACAAACATTTGAGTCACTCAATAAAATTAGTGGGCACCCGTATATTGAAAGAAATAAAAGGAGTAAAATTAACCTACGTTTTACAATTTTTACAATTAAACCTATCCCATGGAATTTTATAAAGAAGGATATACTATAATTGTAATGTTAAATTTGGCTTATTTTTAAATTTGGGCCAAAAAATTACTTGACTTATTTTTTTACATGTCTCATGGTTGGCAGTTGTCTTTAGTTTTATAACTTTACACATTTTGCATTATTTTCAATCGGGTATCGGTTTAGATTAGTTGCATCGGATCAGTTTTTACCGTAAAACTAGAAATATTCCTTAAAATTTGATTCTGCATTTAATGTATCAGAAAAAAAATTATGCTTGTTATACCCACACTTTCTAAGAAAGTTCGGGTATATTGTTGTTACTCATGTCCGTCCGTCTGTCCGTCCGTCCGTCTGTCCATCCGTCCGTCCGTCTGTCACACTTTTCTTCCCTGAACTCCTCTTACATTTTACACAGTAGCCTAATCATCTTTTGGGAGATGGTTGGTGGTGTCATGCAGATGTGCAGTAAGGTTTCGGAATGTTGATTTTGCCCCGGGGAGTCAAATGGGGGTCAAAAAATGATGTTTTTTTTATGCAAAAAGCCCTGTCTTCCCTGAACTCCTCTACATTTTACACAGTAGCCTAATCATCTTTTGGGAGATGGTTGGTGGTGTCATGTAGATGTGCAGTAAGGTTTCGGAATTTTGATTTTGCCCCGGGGGGTCAAATGGGGGAAAAAATGACGTTTTTTATGCAAAAAGCCCTGTCTTCCCTGGACTCCTCTTACATTTTACACAGTAGCCTAATCATCTTTTGGGAGATGGTTGGTGGTGTCATGTAGATGTGCAGTAATGTTTCGGAATTTTGATATTTCCCCGGGGGTCAAATGGGGGTCGAAAAATGATGTTTTTTATGCAAAAAGCCCCGTTTTCCCTGAACTCCTCTAACATTTTACAGTAGCCTAATCATCTTTTGGGAGATGGATAGTGGTGTCATGTAAATGTGCAGTAAGGTTTTGGAATTTTGATTTTGCCCCTGGGGGGTCAAAGGGGGTCGAAAAATGACGTTTTTTATGCAAAAAGCCCCGTCTTCCCTGAACTCCTCTTACATTTTACACAGTAGCCTGATCATTACTTGGGAGATGGTTGGTGGTGTCATGTAGATGTACAGTAAGGTTTTGGAATGTTGATTTTGCCCCGGGGGAGAAATGGTGTCGAGAATGATATTTTAAAAAGTGAGGTCAAGGTCAAAGGAAAATTCAAGGTCAAAATAGAGTTAGATGTATTAATAGCTCTTAGCAGTATTGTCAGCATATGAAGTTTGATATAAATATTTCTAGAATTGTTTATTCAAAACTGGTCTAGACATTAATTTTAGAAAAGTGAGGTCAAGGTCACAGGAAAGGTCAAGGTAAAAAAGAGTGAAGCATTGTAAAGCTTACATCAGTATGTATCATCATGTGAAGTTTCATTACACAACTTGAATGGTTTCTTTAAAATAAAGCTAAACACTAATTTAAAGAAAAGTTAAGTGAAGGTCAAAAGAAAAGTCAAAGTCAAAAAATATTGCTGCAGTTGGATATTTACATCAGTATGCATCAACATATGAACTTTGATAAAAATATCTGGAAATTTTCTTTGGGCCCAATGGAAAGACAGATGGAAGGGTGGAGGACGGATATGTCAAAAACTATACATGCATTCCTAATATGGTGTGGCATAAAAAACTTGAATCTACATTATATGAGCATGTTTCCGTCTATCAAGATTATACAAGCAAATTCAAAGAATTGTGGTCCTCTGCTTTCTGTGTTTAAGTGAATAAGAATGCATAATTTATGGCAGATTGTGTGTCAAATATGCACCCCTATCATATATCAATTTTTGAAAATTGGGTCAAAGGGGAAAAATCATATCATGCTCTGAAACATTTTGTTGCAGTTAATGTACATGTCAAATATGAAAGTCCTATCTCTTTTGAATCAAAAGTTATATATACAATATAATATTTTTGAAAAGTAGGTTAAACTTCTAGGTCAAGGTCACAGAGTCAAAAGTCATGATATATTTAGAAAAGTCTTTTCACATGTAATAAACATGTATAATTTGAATGCCCTTTCTTTTCTCTTTCAAAATGATCAATTTAAAATGTTATTTTTTGGAAAGTAGGTAAAACTTAAAAAATCATAGTATATAAGAAAGTTTTGTGGTTATGTGCATGTGAAATATGAAAGCACTATCTCTGACATTCAAAAGTTATGACCAAGGTTAAATTTATTGTGACAGATGCACATACTAGCTGTCAATAAGATGGACAGACTGAAAGACAAATGAGATTTAGTGTCCCCTCCCTTTCCCCAAAATGGGGGAGCAAGAATGCCCTTGCTGTTCTTGAGAAGAAGATTTATGATGGAAAAAATCCCCTGCAAATTTCTTAACGCAAATCAATATTGTGTTTTTATGTCATTTTGTTTGTTGTTAAACATCCCTCTCAGGAATTTTTCACTCATATGGAGACACCACCATTTGAAAAATAATAGGACAAGTTAGATTTGAGGTCAACATTCATTTTAGGAGTTTTCAACCATTAAGATGTAAAGAAATATTAACTGAATCCTGCCCTCAACCCCTTCCCAGACCCTTGTATGTTCATGTATGCAAAAAAATGTTTATACAAATAGTTTAATGTGGTCCATCTCTGAATGATTCTCATTCCTAATTCTAGGAAGATATGTTGACACAAAATCATAAATAAAAATGTCAAGTAATCTTATCATTGATGCACTTTAATTTAATGCAGTCATATTGTGAACATTTCCAGCTCATTAGGAGAGTGGGGGATACCTCTTTAGGGGTTCATAACCTTTATACCATTAAATTTACATAACATAATAACACAAGAAACAATATTTTGTATAGTCAAATGGAAAAAGTTTCCTACTATTTAAGAGTCACATGATCATTTGTCATTACAGGGACAGGGAAGTGGATTGGGAGATCGCCCCCTCAGCACCCCCCCTGTCCCCCGGAATTTGCAGGGGTGTAATATATACTGGAGGAAATAAAAATGACTTTGGATGCCCTAAGTGTCCCTCCACCCTAGAAAACAGACCCAACCATAACTTCTTTTTTTCTTGCTTCTCAAGGAAATTCTCATCCGGAACCCACCCACCCCCCGTCCCTCCAGAAAAAAAAAAATTCTGGATCTTGTAACGAAATGTAACGTTGATAACGGGGATAACTCTTCAGAATGTGAAATTTGTCTATTGTAGCATCGGATGACCTTTGATCCTTTAAACTTTAACCTAACCGTTTGCATTTCAGACTATTTTACCCAAATCTATACCAAAACTTGTACTTACCGATTGTTATTATTTAGGCCCTGTCATCTTCATGAAATATAATCCAGTTAAAACACAAAATGAAATAATTCCTACCGACATATATGCAAATATGCACACTAGTATCCTACTGCACGTGCAGTGAAATCTAAAATGATAATGCCAATGGTAAAACTAGTACTTAAGTTGGGTACGTGACGCAAGCCCAATCAATCGGATCACCTCGCCGTTTTCCGTCGCACGCTAGAAAAAAATTTTCTAGCGTGCGACGGAAAAGGGCGAGGTGATGCCGATTGAAGCCCGAATGTGATGCAGGTGTTCAGATACATGTATAGTGCAAGAACAAATTGAAAATTATCATTTACAAAGATGTTTTATTTGTAGCTTTGCAATCTAGGCCTATTTGCAAACATAGACAAATAAGGTGTGTTCGTGTGTGTGTGTTGATGGGAGACGGGTGGGGGTTGACTATTAAATTGATTGTGTATATGGCGGCTTTCAAGAAGTTTCTGCCTTATCAAATATAAATAAACTTTGCAAATATTGAAAAATTAATTAAAAACGCTTAACACTAATTTGAATAATATTATTTGTTGTTAATCTATATGAGAAAATAGATTTAAAAAGTTCCAATTATGTGCCAAATCCCCCCCCCCCTTATCAAACCTAATTTACATCATTAATTTAATTCTGTAGTTTAATTTCCGACTGGTAATGAATTAAGAATATGAAATACCTATAAAATGAAGGCCCATGGGTCTATATGGTCACTAGCTGCAGATCTGTAGCGTTATGGTTTTATATATTAGTCTTCGACTGCAGATCCTGTAATGCAAAAAAGGTGCAATTTACGGCACAATCTTTTTTGCGCATTGAGGGGGAATTTCTCCACTTTCCAGCACCGGTCAATAAACTACTTTTCACTCCCTGAATTCTAGGCACATTATTTAACTAATTCGCATATTTTATCCATCTCCCAACCCTTTATAGTCGTCTCTACAAGTGATAAACTCGCTTGATTAAAATTATTTGTTAGATTGCTGAAAATTAACTTCAAGCGAGTTTATTGCCTGTAGAGATTACTATAAATGGCTGGGAGGTGGACAAAATATACATATTGGCCGAGAGAATGTGTCTAAAATTAGGGAGTGAAAGGTAGTTGATTGACTAATGCTAGAAAGTGGAGAAATTCTGCCCAAAAGTGCTAAAAAAATATTGCGCGTAAATTGCACCTCTTTTGCATATCGGGATCTGTAGCGTTATGATCAAAGACAAATATATAAAGCCAGATCTGCAGCTACATGGTCACCTGAGCATATTATGCTCAATTTGATGAATACATGTATTATGTAAATTATTGAATTATATTGACTTTTTCCTTGGTAAAGCCTAATATGAAGAAGTGTGCATTTAGAGGCAAACACCTTAGTGCGGGTATTATTGTCTCATGACAGCATCTAGTCTTTTATTTCTGTTCAGTTAGTCAACTGTTTTAAAATTATTTTATCCATGAATTCAAATGTTTATACAATGTTTTTAAAATACTAATGTCTTTTACGTACATGAAGATTACAATCATGTATAACATCTGTTCGATTTTTTGATACTCGGTATTAAAAAAACAAGTATTTGTACATGCATTATGCAACAACTGAGAGTAAACAGCATATCTTTATAAAATATCTTATTTGCAACTGAAGTTTTTTTTAATTCTCTGTGAATTAAAGAGTTAAATTCTGTGAAAATATACTTGCACGTACATAAATGCAGAAAATATTAAAAGTGCACAGTCTCGGCTTCATCCAAATTTTTTAAACCTGTCATTTATAAAAGCCGTTTTCCCATATTTTCATCTTATAAAATTTAATTTTATATTAATAAGAAAATAAGTTTATCCATATATAGTATCATTATTTAAGAGCCTACAAATCGCAAGCAAAAAGCTTGGGCGGGGGCGGGGGCGGGGAGGTGGGGGTGGGCAAGGCGGCATATTAAAAAAACAACTTTCGTTTAATAATGGGAAACATTTTAGAATTGGCCAACATGGTCACATGTTTTAACTTCATATTGAATGTAAGTATGTTATTGTTTCAATCACCAAATTAAAAAAAAACCAAACAAAAACAATACAAAACAAAAAAATACACCCACGAAATCTCCCGTTTTAGTGGCAAATTGAAGTGGGGAGTTCAACAGTAATTTTCCTCAATAAATATTTTAAATCTTATTTTTCATTTTTTTAATAAAATGTTTTAATCGTACTGCGGATCGTTTGCATAGATAAATATAATCAAGTTTTTCTTTTTTTTTCTTTTTTCTTTTTTTTTTTTTTTTTACAAAAAGCATGAAATAAACATCTCAACTCCGTTGACTTCAATTAAATGTTGCATAAATCTAAAATATTCATCTTTCCTTGGTAATCAGAAGAAAACAAAATCTCTCATGAGTTCACATTCCAATTTTATAAGAAATATTCAATATAAACAATTAATTATTTTTACGCATAGCCTAGTAAATCAGTTTAGAAAATTAGTTCTCGGACATGTACAACATTACTTATCAAAAGGAACTTCTAGATGAGACGTCGCCCGTGAAAAAATCACATTTAAATAAAAATATCTGAAAATGTAACATGTAGGATAATGCACTCTGAAGAGTAATCATGGTAATTGAAAAGAAAAAGAGAAATTATTTATTTTTAATTGTTTTATTTGCGCTTTTATGCAAAGAATTTACAAACATCTTTGGAAAACTTGTACGAGGGTTGATCCAAAAGTAATGTCACAACTTGGATAAAATTGCTATAAATCGACGTAAAGCAACAAAATTATACATGATGAAAGCTTTATTTATCTCAAATCAGACATAACAAAAATTCAAAGGAACATGATGTTTACTTTCCAAAATATCGGATTTTAAACAATGTGCGTTTATGGTAGTCGCCGCACCTAAATATAACGTCATATGACGGATACGCACCGTCATACTTTTAAGCGTTTCCCTTCGTTTCATTAAAAAAATATTTGTAACTCGCAAACACTTTCACCAGTTTCACTTTTTTAAGAGTTCTCGGTACCATTATACACTCACTCGTTTCATTATTAAGCCCTCTGTCAAAATTATTTGAACAGTAGCAAAGACAAACTTAGAAATTCACATGTGCATGCCACTCTATACGTCTGTCTTTTTTGACGTCAGACACCATTAAACGTTTCCGTCCGATTTCCTATCTTTCGGTCTTTTTGTCCTCTGCTGATCATTCAGTGACCAATAACCCGCCCAAAATTGCAGAAATTGCTAATTAAGATGTCTCTTATTTAGATTCTTTATTCTGTAAGTCTGATTAATTAATGTTATTGTCTCCTGAGATGATTCCCATATTTAGAAGCAACAAATGCATTACAAGTCGTCGAGCCGTTTTTTCCCATTTGGACAATCCTTTTGTTCAATTCAACAGAGTAAAACAACAATGTTTGTGATCACAAATACCAATGCCGTCATTTAATTTTCAATTAAAGACTAGAAAATGGCGTGTCATTAAAAACGCGTCTTTTAAAAAATTTAGAGATTAAGTGCTTTTTTAGAATCTTATGTGTTTGTCTTTTTCATTCTAAAAAATACACTTTAAAACGTGACGTTCCGTTGTGACGCGGCGACACCCCCTATGCTCTATGTTTTAAACATCTATAAAATAAATTCAAATAAACATTATTAAATTAAAATTTCAATGTTAATTAGATTTATATCTGTGCATCTTTTGGTATATTGTTTTTGATACTATGACGCCAAATATAAAAGATATGAACACTGTGACATTACTTTTGGATCAACCCTCGTAACAATTTAATTGTGACGCAATATTATTCAGGTATATGACGTCACTGATACATCAATGGAAACGTGGATTCAACCTGAATAATACTGCCATCTTAATCTAAATATTATGTTTGGAGGCGAAAATGAATTCTAATTTGAAAATAAAGTAGTAATTTTTTGTTTAATAATGTATTTTTGTGTATATATTCTAGATATTGCACTAGGATTTCGATAGTAAGATATTTAGAAGATTTACCGATGCCACGCGAGATAACTCTTACATCGCAAAATTTCATAAAAACGTCCATATATTTTGACAGAAAACTATCAAAAGTGTTTTGCCCACCAATTTTATTTTTGAAACTGAAAGATGAAATATTTATAGATTTAGTTCAGCATGAATAATATTCCTGATAAATATGTATTGGAAATTACAGTTCGTTGTTTCTGACCTAAATTCAATGGTTTATATAGGGGAATAAGAACACAAAACAAAGGAATATTTTACTAAATAAGAAATTTTCAAAAAAATCTTAGATTACATTATTCCATTTGGACTACATTGATATTGTTTTCAATAAAATAAAATTTCAAATATTCACACATTCGATGTGCCGCCTATTAATACAATCCTGCCTGATTTTCGGCGGACTGTCTCTTAATTCATGAATAACTTTTGTTCTTTTTTGTAGAAAAATACAAGCAGTTGTCATCTGAGGAACGCGCTGCTTTATTTCTCCTCCTCTGTAGCAATAACAATACCTTTATTTTAGAAAACAAAAGAACAATAAAAGAAAAATTATATGAAGTTTGTGGGACAAAATACGATTCAAAGAACATATTTGAGAGTATTCAAGCATTGCAATTGAAAGGATTCGTATCCATTGAGAAAGAAAAAGTGACATTTACTTCAGATTGTGTACAAGACGAGACAATGTTTGATTATTTACACACATGTTGGGAGAAGAGCAAAATCAATGACCAGGACGAGGACATTAAGAGGCTATTACTTAATGTGTCACTAGAGAGTTCTGCAAAGTATTTTAGGTCGGAAAATTTCAATGGAAAAGGGAAATTTGTTCGCTTTTCCTTATCTCCTTCTTTTGGAAAAATGACCAGTTATAAGGATTTTTTTACCAGAATTATTTCTAAGCTTGGAAGAGAAATACTCATTCATGACATCTTGGATGATAAATCATTGCATTCAACTATTTCAGGCCAGTGTAAGTACCCAGCCTTTTCTTTTCATGTTATCTCTTTCTTTCTCACTCTCTTGAAATATTCAGAAATATCTTTAAAATCATCTTTTTCAAGAATAACAGCATCAGAATGAATAGAAGAATAAAAAATTATTACTATTAAAATGTAAATCATAAGTTGTTCACCCCTTCCGCATCAATAGGGGATCAAAGGCTAAGATGGGTTGATTACGGTATTTAGCAATGTAGGGATCCTGGTTTAAAGTTGGAATTGGTTAAATGTATCTCAAGATTCACATAATGTAAATATATAGAAAAATAATTTCTTCTTCATAGCTGAACTTGCAAGCCATGTTAGTTAGAGCGAAAAATCCCACTTTGCATAGATTTAGCAACCTATAAAATAATAATACATGTTTTGGGACAAAACATAAATCTGTTTGTTTAACTAATTTTTTTCTAAATAATGGGATTTAGATGCCCGAATTCGGTACTTAGAGTACTTGAGAAAGGGAAAAACACTCATATATAGAGCACGGGCAATGATAGTTGGTTGTGCGGGAGCTGGAAAAACAACTTTATTAGAAAGACTGCAAGGAACATCACTGGAAGATATACAGAAAATCAAGTCTACTGTGGGACTAGATGTGCACAATGATATTTTTGTAGTACTGGAAAAAGAAGGAAAACTGGAAGGTGAAAAATATTATATATGCATGACAAATCAGTTGTGTTAATAGAGAATTCCCACGAAAAATTAAAATCCAGGCTTTTTGATATCATTGACAGCTGCTTCTTCAATGCAAATGGAACTTGTAATCTACTTACCTCGTCATTGGTCATTTGCAAAATTATTTTGGTAAAACAGATTATGATTGCACTAATAAGTACTCTGAAGTTGACATCAAGAAGATGCTTGAGTTTCTGATTGACAATATCTATGTCGTTTTTGGAGACAAGGTATTCCAACAGTCTATTAGAATTCACATGGGTACAAATTGTGCTCCATTATTAGCAGACTTATTTTTATATTAATATGAAGCAGAATTTACGCAAAATCTTATGCGTGAAAGAAGAAAACACTTGCTGTGGCATTCAACTCGACATTTAGATATATCGACGACGTATTGTCAATTAATAACGGTAATTTCCATTCTTACGTCGATACGATATATCCTAGTGAGCTTGAGATAAAAGATACCACAGAGTCCGACACTTCTGTTTCATACTTGGATATTTAACTTAAAAAAGACATTAATGGTAATCTAACAACCAAGCTTTATGATAAACGTGATGACTTTAACTTTTCTATCGTTACTTATGCAGTAATTTACCTTCATCACCTGCATACGGAGTAAATATATCTCGGTTGATTCGATGCGCAAGAGCATGCTCTACTTATGAACAATTTCTAATACGAGGTAAATTATTGACAAGCAAGTTGACGAAACAAGAATATCAGCAGTCATTATTTCGTTAGTTCTATGGTCGATACAATGACCTTGTCAGCAAATAAAGTTTATCATTGAGTCAAATGCTCACTGACGTTTTTCATACCAATTGTTAGTCCATTATTTATACACTGAATTGACGACGGATTTTCCCCGTTATGTCCTGATCATGACAAGGAGCACACGATGGTTGTGATCGGTCAGCAGGGGATGCTCACCCCTCCATGGCACCTGATCCCACCTTTGATGTTTCGGGGGTCCCTGTGCGCTCTGCTCTTATTTTGTATTGGTATATGGACTTTGAGAATGAATATTGTTCGTTATCTCTATATCATTCTACAAGCATTTCATTAACAATGAATATTGAAGAAATCAATTTACACACCCCTCCCCAAAAAGAAACCTTTCGATATACTAATATCATATTTACTTTACCATTTATACATGTCTCTGTATAAGTTACTGAGGTTTTTTTTTAATCATATCAAGATAAAAAGACTTAAATTGCAACTGACATTAAAACTAAATAAATTTGTTACCTTTTTTAATTTTATAGTTGCTATGCGTAAATGCGATCCTGCAATCCATATAAAAGAAAATGTTCCAGTTGACGATGCAGAAAAGATAGAGGAGAAAAGACTTCTAAGCATCCTGGATTTCGGAGGACAGTGTATGTATTACGCCTGTCATCAAATCTACCTCAGCAAACGAGCGTTCTAAATTTTGGTAATTGACATGTCTAAAGACCTGGAAGATGTCATAGATGAAGAGCTTTGCGATCAAAAGGATACTATGTTCTCAAAATGGAGCCACAAGGGTAAGAAAAATCTTCAAATAAAATAACAAACCTGAGTGTGAATTTTTAGTTTTATTTGCGGTGAATTAAAAAATAATGACCATATTTGAAATATTTCGAAAATTTCAACTATCCACAGCATATTTTTATTCTTATCATCATAATGTACCTGCATTCCTGTAAAGATTTCTGAAGTTGCAGTAGTATACTCCCAGCCAATAGAAACGCAACACCCACAATTTAGGGTGAAAATTATATACGGTGTATAACTATGTACCAAGAAAGTTGAGATATCTTCTACTTTGCCAAATCAGTTATTTAACGATTGAATGGATTTCTTTCTATTACCGAAAGTTGCTTTTTAGCCCTCTTAACAGCATTCACAATTTTGCATTTTTTATAGAATTTTAAAAATATTTTGGGTTTTCAAGGTTTTGAGGCTGTTACTCATATATATTATACTAAAATCCCAGGAAAAAATCCTTTTTCTTTACCAGATGACTGATAGCAAGAAGGAAGGGTGTTTTAAGAGTTATTTTACCTTCTTAACTTGAATGATAACATTAAAAATGAATATATTTGGGTAAAAAGTGAATTTACAAAAACATTGATGCTTTTTTAAACATTAAATGTTATTTTAAGACCTTAGAAAGAAACAAATACTCGGTAACTCTAAAACATCCCCTTCCTACCATTTAATTAAAAGGTGCTAGTCCGCCATATACAACAAATGCAGCCCGATTTCTACCATGCATTTTGTTTATTTATGTCTTAATCTGAGCGAAATTAATATTCTTGGGCATTTTTGATGCATGTTTTTCAGACACTGCGGTCGAATTTTCTCTAACTTTGCTTAGTGTAGCAACTCTTGGACTGCCGGTCAAGAAACTTTCATTTATATATTTTTTCACACATGAGCCTAATGAGTCGTTATATAGTGTAGATTTGCATCTAAAGCTTTTTTTTCTTTTTTTTGAGAATTTCCAGCATTAGAAATGAACATCAGTCATTTTGAGGAAATATAGGCATCACATCCGGTAAAGAAAAAAAAAATCCCCCGGGATTTTAGTACAATATTTATGATTAACAGGTACAAAACCTTGAAAAACTAAAATATTGTTAGAAATTCTATTAAAAATGCAAAATTTTGATTTCTGTTAGGAGGGCTAAAAAAACTTCCGGTAATATAAAGAAATTCATTCAACCTTTAAATAAACGATTTGGCAAAGTTAAAGATGTACTAACTTCTGCGGTACATATTTATAACCCGTATATAATTTTCACTCTAAAATTAGACTGGGAGTATTACAATCGTGAAAAAAAGTATTAAATATGTGTTGGAAAAGTGCCATGTTATATTTTCCTTGTTAATTTTTATTTCTACCGTAGCGATTTTTTTTTTATTATCTTTTTTTTTTGTTCACATACATGAAGTTTGAAAAATGTCCACCATCTGACTGGTCTAGTGAAACTATAAAAGGTTTTAATTTTTCAATTCCTAATACCTCTAAAACTGCCAAACTGCGGTATATACATGTATCTACGAAAATTGATTAAGTGTATATAAAAATAACAATGTATAAATTTTTAGTATATGTTTTTAGTATATATTCTTGGTAAAATATCAAAGGACCTTTTAGATACTGAATTTAGTCATGCACCATTCTTCAGCTTCATAAATTGTTTACGAAGTTGAAAAATTGTGACATACACTGTACCTCAGGTCATCGCACTGTTTCCGTCTTTGTTTTGTTTTTCTGAACCAAAGGCTCAAAAAAGCTAATGCTATGGCCATTTTTGTGGTGTGCGTTATATGTAACTTTTTAGAATATGGGCCATAACTCAATAACCTATTGGCCAATCATTGTCAAATTTGTCACAGCGTATCCTTGGCCCAAGGGCTACCATTTATACCAAAAAACTAGGGTTAGGACAAACAAGGGGAAATAATCGGAAAATAAAACAAAAAGTACTGGTTGCTGAAACTCTTTTTCTCTAGATCAATCTGGCAGATTATCACCAAACACACATACAAGGATATGTTGAAGATTAAAATTTGCATTGGGGTTTTACCTGGGGTAAAGGGCATTGTCACAATGTCACTTCAAAGTTTTAAAATTACATTTTATAAAAACGTTGATATTTTGCTTATACATATCAATTACTAAAAAACTAAGATCATCAAATCTTGTAAGTTGGTGCATTGATGTAGGTGACGATGACCTTTTTTTTTTTTTTATTTTGTGAGCATTTGATTTCAAATTGATTTGGAAGTATATTTTGGACACTTTAAGGTTTATGATCACTGAAGTTTGTCAGTTGATACATCTTGAGTCCTCAAACGTCCACTAAAACGTAGGTCACTGTGACGTGCCCTGAAAATTTTATAGCTAATCTTTTCTAAAACATTTAATCGCATTTGTTCAGAAACTGAAAGGTTTACAATCATCAAAACTTGTAAGTTGGTGCATTTTTCAACCTTAAAACATATTCATGAAAAAATGGGTAACCTATTTTTTTAATTTTGCAGGCAATTGTTTTCAGATTGTTTTAATGGTATATTTTAATAGTTCAGACCTATTATTATCAAACTTTTTTAATTGATGCACCTTTCAGAAAAGGTGGCATATTTTTGACATTTTATGGTTATATATAAGTACCTCTCGGATACTAGCTAATTGGCTTAGAACAATCAAACTTTGTCAGTTGATACACCAGAATAGTAGGTCATGATGACCTACTTTTTTACCTCTTATCACTATATTAAAGTATTCTGGATACCTATTGACTTAGAATCTTCTAATTGGTCAGTTGATGCATCTTGGGTATCGAAGAATGTGGACCAAAAAGTAAGTCTTCTTGACCTACTACTGAATATCTCAAGTATTACATGTAGTACGTTTTGGCTAAGAATCATCATAAGTTGATTATCATTGACAATTACAGTGTTTCAACTAAACTGTAGGTCTTGATGACGTACATTTGTAATTTCAAGGATTTACTTATATATGCAGGATACTCAGGGGCTTCAAATAGAAGTGAAAGATTGTGCAATTTATCAGAAGAGCGATTTGAGGCCCTTGGACCTCTTGGTGTTTTTTCTTAAAAGCACATTTTTAGAGCCATTAACGTTACATATATATGGCAATCGACTTAAACTTGACCTCGTTAAGGATATCCAATTCTCAGTCAGGAAGGATAACTCCAAAAATTATTATTTTATTTGAATTCCATCAAAATGAAGCTTGAAAATCAATTTTTTTTTCATGCAGCAATTTTCATTTAATAATCTTTATAAATTCAAGGTTTTTGAAACTTGATATTTGTACCCTATAAAATGAAATAAATACAGGTTTTTAGAAATAAGATTTTCTTAAATCTAGCCTTAGATATCAATGTTTATTAGCATGATATGAAATAGGAAGTGATCTGTGGTGTCTTGCAATGAAAGCAAAAGCCTTTTACACTACGTATTATACAATGCATTACGGAAATAAAAGACAGAAAAAATCCCAAATGAGTTTGAAATCATAGCAATTTCTCTGAATACCTGGATACCTATCGTTTTTTAACCTAAAATATATTTGTTTATCAATTTGCAGTTAGAAAATGCATTGCTGATATTTCAATTCGCTTTTTCTGCAAATTTATCGCAGATTTGACAATTTTACCTATATAATATGATTAACTTTAATTTTTAAGAAATACTGTGGATAAATATTTATAACTTTGTGGATATAAAGATACTGTTATTAGTATTTTTGATTACTCAACTGCTTATTTTATAAACCTGAGGGTCGGACTACCTTAAGTGCAGATTCAATATCCCACAATTAACAACGATTAAACTAACTTCAAGTTTTGTTTCTTCATGATTTTTTATTTTTATTAAATGCAAATATATATTAAAAAAAAGAATTACCGAAAAATAACTTTCCTTTAGACCAGATACAGACTGACGCCGAAAATCAGCACTCAATAAAATAAAGTAAATGGTTTGCAAGAAAAAAAAATTGAAATAAAACTGTCATATTAAACAACCAAAACTGAATTAAAAATTTACCATTTAATGATCAGAATAATGTTTTGATTACAAACAATGAATAATAATAAAAGTACACTCAGAAATGTTTGAATTATATATAAAGAAATTTGTGAACAATATTTTTTTGCAGATTATCTTCTATTTTGGTTGAAATCTGTAAACTGTTATTGTGGAAATGAGGCCCCTGTTATTCTTGTAGCTACTCACGCAGAGGGAAAATCGGAACAGGTATTTCAATAGCTGTTTTAGTCACATGTATAAATCATTCATAAAGATTTTTGAAATCATATTTAAAACTAATCGAAGTTCACGAACAATACAGCAAACTATATATGAAACAATATTTTCAAGAAAAGGACGGAATATTACCAAGAACTTATCAAGACGTTTCCTGTGTCTTCGACGATTAAAACACACTTGTGCAGCGATAGATATTTTACATTAAGTCTTAAAAAGCATGATGCAGCATGTATTGAAAGTCTAGATGAATTAGAAAGAAGCATTGTGGAAGTAGTTATGTCACAAAAACAGTGGGGAGAAGAGATACCCCTGGATTGGGCCATATTTGAAAAATTCATTTCAGAGAAAAAAGAAACAAAGCTTCAGAAACTGGACAAATTAAAGAAATCATTTGATGAATTGCTTCCTTTAAGCAGACAGGAATTCAAAGATTTATTACGCTTTTATCATGATATTGGTGTGATTCTATATTTTTCATCAGAAGAACCAATAAAAAATGATGACCGTCAGTTTCAGTTTGGTACTGAAATAGTTATCCTGGATATTCAGTGGTTTGTCAATTCATTCAAATATGTTATAACTGATTCAAAGCAAGCCAGTTTCAATAAAGTAATTGATGCAGCCCCCACTAGAGAGGCGCTTGATACATTTACAACTACAGGAGAAATATCCGGGGCATTCTTACGAGCAATCTGGACAGTTACAAAAAATCAAACAGCAGTTGAATACAAGGATGATATGATGAAATACATGGAACGATTGGGTCTCATGGCGATAGAAGAAAAGTCAGATATATGTTTTATTCCAAGTATGAATAGAATGAAAGTCCCAAAGGATGTTAAATCAAAGATTCATTCCCGTCTTAAAAAATCACCAACTCTGTACTTCAGATTCCCTGTTTTACCTGTATTTCTCTTCTACAGACTGATTGTGTGTTGTTTAAAGTCGCAGTGGGAACCTTTGATGGACGGAAGAAAATGTATCTATATTGACACTGCTATGTTTTATTATCAAAAACACGTTTTAGTTTTAGGAGTCAGTGAGAGTTATATACAGTTGATGCTGTATAATGATGATGATCAGACGCAAGAAGAATTAATACAGAGGACCTTTGGTGATGTTAAAAGAAAAGTAATGAAAATGTTGTATTCTTTAACAAAAACATTTAACATCGACCTTCATTATGAAGTTGGATATAGCTGTACACCTATACAACGGGAACAAATGCCCCCTTCACGCACACGCAGAAGACCATGATGTTAGAACCTTAAGCATATTCTTGGTAAGAAATTCTTGTTTTATCATGGATAACAAAAGACATTTGGACCTTTATGTACTTATCATTAATTTTTTGTTTTGTTTTTTTACTTAAGGGGAGACAGGGCACATTTCACATGACTAAAAAGACATATTACATCATAATGGTGATGATATACATGTTAAACGTTGTTAAATCAACAGTTCTTGAAAAATTTTATTCTAAATTCTAAAATTGTTTTTTAAACATTTAATTTTAGAAATTATTATCAATAAAATTTTTAAAGATCTTGCCATCGTTTAGATATTGTGAAGTTGCCCAATCCACACAATTGTTTCTCTTTACCCTGCAGTATGACGTCAGTGACGTCATAGACGTAGTGTTTGAATTCTCAGTGCAGCAGATGAACTACACACACCCGTCATGATCATTTTATTTCATAATAAACGGGTCACAGTAATGTACCGTGATAAATTTCTGAAGCAGATTTTTTTTAATTATATTTTTTCGTGTTTAGTAGCAAAGATTCTCTCTATTTAGATAATTTTGAATGTTTATGTTTTTCGTGTGACGTCACAATTGATTTCCCGCCTCGGAAAATACAGACGTGAAGCGTTTTTATCATGCTTATGTCTAATTCAACTATGTCCTGTGCAATATTGACGTAAGCTTCACCCTGTGATATTTATGCAGTAAATAATTACGATGAAGGACTGACATTTAATCGTAAATTTCTTTGTGAGTTGATGCATCTTGGGTTTTCGGAGAATGTCGACCAAAAAGTAGGTCACGGTGACCTACTTTTGACATTTTATGGCTATATTTAAGTATCTCCGGTACTTATTGGCTTAGAATCATCAAACTTTGTCAGTTGATGCATCTTGGGTTTTTGGAGAGTGACGACCAAAAATTAGGTCACGGTGACCTACTTTCGATGTTTTATGGCTATTTTTAAGGATCTCCGGTACTTATTGGCTTAGAATCATCAAACTCTGTCAGTTGATGCATCTTGGGTTTTTGGAGAGTGAAGACCAAAAATTAGGTCACAGTGACCTACTTTTGACATTTTATGGCTATATTTAAGTATTTCTGGTACTTATTGGCTTAGAATCATCAAACTTTGTCAGTTGATGCATCTTGGGTTTTCGGAGAGTGACGACCAAAAATTAGGTCTCGATGACCTACTTTTGACATTTAATGGCTGTATTTACGTATCTCCGGTACTTATTGGCTTAGAATCATCAAACTTGTAGTTGATGCATCTTGGGTTTTGGAGATAACATAAAAAGTAGGTCACGATGACCTACTTTGAATATCTCAGGTATTTATTGGCTTAGAATCATCAAACTTATCAGCAGATGCATCTTTGGACTCTGAAAAATGTAACTAAAATGTAGGTCATGTTGACCTACTTTGACTTTTTATGGCTATATTTAAGTATCTCTGGTACCTATTCTTGAATCATCAAACTTTGTCAGTTGATGCATCCTGGGTTTTCGGAGAATTTTGACCAAAAAGTAGGTCACGTGACCTCTTGACTTTTTATGGCATATTTAGGTATCTTAGGTATTTATTGGCTTAGAATATTCAGACTGTGTAAGTTGATGCATTTTGGGTTTTCCAAGAATGTAGACCAAGAAGTAGTCCTAATTGGCCAAGAATCATCAAACTTTGTCAGGTGGTGAAACTTTGGTCTTAGGATACTTAGGGTTAGAGGCTTCAAATAAAAGTGATAGGTTGTACAATTTATCAGAAGAGCGATTCAAGGCCCTTGGGCCTCTTGTCTATCATATTTATCGTTTGTGCTAAAAATTCGCATTATGAACTCCGTTATGGGCCCATAAACATAAAGTATCTAAACTCCATACAAACTCAAAACAGGGCTATTTGTGGGCATATCTTTTAAATAATTCAAGAAATCCCATGACAGGACCATTTTAAAATGTTAAGTACATATTAAATTAGAAACATAATAAATTCAAAAAAATTCATTGACAGGAATTTTTTCAGCAATGGTCCTGTTCCTCCTTAAAAAAGATTCAGCTTTAATAGATTTTAACAGCATAATCTTAGGTTTCTTTGAGTCATTAAATGGGAATATTTGCTTACAAAAATGAACTGCTTTCATGAAATAATCTGATATATTACTCGCTTTTGACACTTCAAATGATGTAATCTTTCGTTCATGATCAATTTGATTAGACACAGGTTTCATGAAATGCTTATTCAGTTTGAAAATTATCACAGATCTAATACAAAAGCTGTTAGTGGGGTACAGTGTATCACATATGCGACAGAAATTTGTACAAAAGTCAATAAGGTCCGACATATTGCAAAGTTTTTCACAAGCAAAAGAATTGCTTATTTAGCTTTTTTAGCTCACCTGAGCCGAAGGCTCAAGTGAGCTTTTCTGATCACATTTTGTCCGTCGTCCGTCCGTCTGTCTGTCCGTCCGTCCGTCTGTAAAGTTTTCACATTTTCGACTTCTTTTCAAGAACCAATGGGCCAATTTTAACCAAACTTAGTACAAAGCATCCTTGGGTAAAGGGGAGTTTAAATTGTTAAAATGAATTGCCAAGTCCCCTTACAAGGGGAGATAATCAAGAAAAGACAAAAATATGGTGGGGTCATTAAAAAATCTTCTTCTCAAGAACTACTGGGCCAGGAAAGCTGAAACTTTTATGGAAGCATCCTTGGGTAGTGTACATGTGAAATTGTTAATATCTTGACCCCCGGGGGTAGGGCATGGCTACAATAGGGAATCCAAGTTTTACATAGAAATACATAGAACAAATCTTTAAAAATCTTCTTCTCAAGAACCACTGGGCCAGGAAAGCTGAAACTTATGTGGAAGCATTCCTTGGGTAGTGAAGATATTAAATTGTTGAAATCATGCCCCCCCCCCCCCCCCGGGGGTAGGGCGGGGCCATAATAGGGAATCCAAGTTTTACATAGAAATATATGAACAAATCTTTAAAAATCTTCTCCTCAAGAACCACAGGGCCAGGAAAGCTGAAACTTATGTGGAAGCATCCTTGGGTTATGAAGATATTAAATTGTTAAAATCATCCCCCCCGGGGGTGGGCGGGGCCACAATAGGGAATTAAGTTTTTACATAGATATATATAGAACAAATTTTAAAAAATCTTCTTCTCAAGAACCACTGGGCCAGGAAAGCTGAAACTTATGTGGAAGCATCCTTCGTAGTGTAGATATTAAATTGTAAAAATCATGACCCCCGGGGGTAGGGTGGGGCCACAATAGGGAATCCAAGTTTTATATAGAAATATATAGAACAAATCTTTAAAAATCTTCTTCTCAAGAACCACTGGACCAGGAAAGCTGAAGTTTATATGGAAACATCCTTTGGTAGTGTAGATATTAAATTGTTAAAATCATGACCCCGGGGGTAGGGCAATACCACAATAAGGAATCCAAGTTTTACATTGAAAAATATAGAACAAATCTTTTAAAATCTTCTTCTCAAGAACTACTGGGCAAGGAAAACTGAAACTTATATGAAAGCATCCTTGGGTAGTGTAGATTCTAAAGTTTTAAAATAAAAAAGGGAAGGGGGTTGTTGGGCATGATAGGTATAGCAAGGGTGGGAATCTGAAAGATTGCATCACCCAAGTTACTCAGTTGAGCGATGTGGCCCATGGGCCTCTTTTTTTCTTTCATAAACTCATCCTCTAAATTAATGGAAACATTTGTTGAAAACAAATATGAATACATTTTGAATTATATAGGTTCTACATTTTAGCATTGCAAAAAACTTTGAACTTTAACGTACAATCTTGGACAAATTTTACTGTGTTCTCGTTATAAGCACAAAAGACAATCGTATATTTCAAATTTTGCAAAGAATCTTTTTTTGCTTTAAATGTTCCAAATAAGATGCAGCTAGATTGTCGATTAAAGCAATGTTTACGCATTTTGATACATATTCTATTTGGAACATCTCCATTAAAAGTACTGTACAGTAAAACTCGTTTAGTACAAAACGGATAATGCGAATTCACGGATATAGCGAAGTTGTCTTGAATCCCCAGCTTTATAAATTTAACAAATTCCATATATTGATATAACGAATTACGGATATAGCGAAGTAATTTCAGAGGTCCCAGCGTCTTCGTTATAACCGAGTTTTACTGTATTTGGAGATCGCTTTTATATAAAAATAAATTGCATAGTTTTATCGCATAGGAGAAATTATTCCAACTCTTGCTATGTATACAGTATTTCATAACCGAAATTTGGAATCGAAATTTATATTCGAAACATAACCAAAGATATTATATAAAATACATGCAGTTACATGTCTTGACAGGCTTAATTACTTTTAACTTGGAAAATAGATAAAAAGTCTATTTAGATCTGCGAGAAGGCAAAAGAGGTTTGAAATCGGCTTGAAACGTCACCTAACATTAATTGAATCCTATTACCGCACAGTAAAAATAAAACCATTGATTATTTCGAAAATGCTAGTTATTGGGTCTGATTTGTCCGGGGGTTTTTACAATATATGTCACACATCTAAGAGGGCGTAATCTGAATTTTGAGCATGATATAAAAAATATCAAAAGAACTACAGGCAAGCATATTGATCTAAAATTATGATATTGCAAAATATCAGGAATATTATTAAATACCATAGAGTAACTAATGATATAATTAGTGATGTCATAATTTCAGCTGTTCTCAAAATGGCGTACAACTTGCAGCAAAAATATGTTTTAAACTTAAATCATATAAACGACATCATAACTATTGTGTCGGGTGTGATGATAAAAAAATCCAGACCAGAAATTTCTGTCTAGGTTTCATATATGAAGAATAATTATAGAGAGTTTAAATAAAATTATAACGTAAAGATGTAAGACAGTTAAATTCTGAGTCCCTACCCCTAACCCCCCCCCCCCCCCCCAAAAAAAAAAAAAAAATCAAGAAGAGATGAGAACAGCGAATAAATCATTGAGAGAACCTCACAAAAGTCAGATCTGAGTTATTGGACTTTGATTGTAACAATGCGAGTAAGTGTATCAAGTGTATTTAGAAATAATAAATTTGAATTTAGTGTGTCTGCATGCATACATGTACAAGATTTCAGCATAAAAAACCAATACTTGATATCGCGATTACTGAATTTAGCGGAACTCTCTCACGATGGAGGTAAGAGCTCTGATGGGTGTGGGCAAAGTGCTATTGAAAACAATGCATGAACGATCATTGTAGAATTTGTAAGGACAGTTAAGTAAAGAATCATGGTGTAATTTCTTGCTAAACAAAATTCTGAACCAGCCTAATCAATTTTTGAGATCCTAAATTGTTATATTTTTTACAAAGCAGACTCTTCTCGTAAAATTTTCATTGAAAATAGTCACATTTTAAAGCAAAGAAATTATTCTAAACTTTCCTTATTCAACAATCTACTATTTGGAGTTGAATTTCTGGCAAAACATTGTGCTTTCAGCATTAAATTGTTCGAATCATTCGATTGTCACTACTGTAAACAATGTCATTTGCCCCCAGAAATGTAGACTTTTCTCGACTTCCAAGCAAAAGAGCGGTAGTAAGCTAGATAACTGCGAGGTACTCATTGGTATTCGCGATAGGGCTCGAGCTGTGATTCGCCATTGTCGCCAAATGCGAATTTTTTATTTCAAAAGTAGCGAAAATAATTTTTTTAGATGTACCATACAAAAGTATGTGTAGTCCTTGCTAGCTCCTTTGTTAATTCAATGTTTACAGATAAGTACCGTTGTTTATATAATGCAGTAAGAGGTGTGAAAACTAAAACCTACATGTAGGGAATCACGTATAAGGATATGGAAATAACGAACAGTATTCAATCTCAACGTCCATTAAACAAATATACAAAACAAGAGCAGAGCAAACACGGACCTCCGAAACATCAAAGGTGGGATCAGGTGCCATGGAGGAGTGAGCATCCCCTGCTGACCGGTCACACCCGCCGTGTGCTCATTGTCATAATCAGGAAATAACGGAAAAAATCCGTAGTCAATTCAGTGTATAAATAATGGACTAACAATTGGTATGAAAAACGTCAGTCAGCATTTCATTCAATGATAAATTGTATTTGCTGACAAGGTCATTGTATCGACCATAAAACTCAGAAAATTATTACTTTAAACAAGACTGCACATATTCTTGCTTCATTAACTTATTTGCCAATAATTAACCTCGTTTTACGTTATACGTAGAGCATGCTCTTGCGTATCGAATCAACTGAGATATATATGCTCCGTATACAGGTGCTGCATAAGTAAGGGAAGTTTACAATTGTAAAGTTCAAGTCATCACGTTTATCATATAGCTTGGTTGTTAATTACCATTTGTGTCTTTTTCAAGTAAAATATCCAAGTATGAAGCAGATGTGTTGGACTCTGTGGTATCTTTTATCTCAAGCTCACCAGGATATATCGTGTCGACGTAGGAATGGAAATTATCATTATTAATTGACAATACGTCGTCGATATATCTAAATGTCGAGTTGAAGGCCACAGCAAGTGTTTTTTTCTTTTCACGCAAAAGATTTTGCATAAATTCTGCTTCAAATGAATATAAAAATAAGTCTGCTAATAAGGGAGCGCAATTTGTACCCATGGGAATTCCAATAGATTGTTGGAATACCTGGTCTCAAAAACCACATAGATATTGTCAATCAGGAAACTCAAGCATCTTTTTTGATGTCAACTTCAGAGTACTTATGTGTACAATCAGAATCTGTTTTAACAAAAAAATTTTTCAAATGACCAATGACGAGGTAAGTAAACTTACGAGTTCCATTTTTGGTCACCTGGTAACTAGGTGACCTTTGCTATCCGTTTTGTCCGTCGACGTGCGTCGTGTGTCGTGTGTTAACATTTGAACATTTTCAGCTTCTTCTCTGAAACCACTGAACCAATTTCAACCAAATTTGGTATACAGCATCTATGGGTGAAGGGGAACAAAAATTGTGAATTTCATGGTCCCCCCCCCTGGGGCCTGAGGGGTGGGGCCAAAACCACTAAATTAGTGCAATCTTTAAAAATCTTCTTCTTTACTCCTGGACATCAAGCAGGCAAACTGTTGACATGAATGTAAAGACATTTAGTCCTCTACCAAAATTGTGAAATTCATGGCCCCAGGGTCAGGGGTTCTAGTGCTAGGGCGGGGCTATATAGATTATATAGTGAAAATGCATTATTTCTTTGAAAATCTTCTTCTGCTCCTGGGTATTGAAAAAACTAAGTTAGTAAATAGTTATGATGAGCAAAAGTGCCTCTTCCAAAATTGTGAATTTTATGGCCCCAGGGTCAGGGGTTCTGGTGTTAGGGCGGGGCTCTATGAATTAAATAGTGAAAATGCATTTATTCTTTGAAAATCTTTCTCTGCTTCTGGGTATTAAATAAACTAACTAAGTACATAGTTATGATGAGCAAGAGTGCCTCTTCCAGATTTGTGAATTTTATGGCCCCGGGTCAGGGTTCTGGTGTTGGGCGGGGCTCTATGAATTAAATAGTGAAAATGCATTTATTCTTTGAAAATCTTCTTCTCTGCTTCTAAGTATTAAATAAACTAACTAAGCACATAGTTATGATGAGCAAGAGTGCCTTTTCCAAAATTGTGAATTTTATGGCCCCAGGGTCAGGGGTTCTGGTGTTAGGGCGGGGCTCTATTGATTATATAGTGAAAATGCAATTATTCTTTGAAAATCTTCTCCTCTGCTTCTGAGTATTAAATAAACTAACTAAGCACATAGTTATGATGAGCAAGAGTGCCTCTTCCAGATTTGTGAATTTTATGGCCCAGGGTTAAGGTTTCTGGCGTAAGGGGAGTGGGGGGGGGGGGGGTGGGGCTCTATTGATCATATAGTGAAAATGCATTTATTCTTTGAAAATCTTCTTTCTGCTTTTGGGTATTAAATAAACTAACTAAGCTCATAGTTATGATGAGCAAGAGTGCCTCCTATAAAATTGTGAATTTTATGCCCCTGGGTCAGAGGAGGGGGGGTACATAGTCTGCAAATAAATTAATGCTTTTAAATCTGCTCTATGGTATTAATCAACCATTTTGTTTTAAAATTTGCAAAATTTTGAAATATGTGTCCCCTGGGTAGTGTTCCTTTAGGGTGAGGTGCACAACTGGGTATAAAGTGGAAGTGGATTTTCTTTTGTTACTCTGATCTACCTCTGGGTATTAAGTAAATAGAGTAAGCATGTTAAGTTAATAATTATGATAAGCAATGGCGCCTCTTTCAAAATCGTGAATTGTGAATTTCATGGCCTCTGGTTTAATCCAAATTCAAGTGTTTGAAAGTTGTTACAAATACTAGGTGACCTATAAAGGGCCCCAGGGCCTCTTGTTGTTTAAGAAGCAGCTGTCAATGATATCAAAAAGCCTGGATTTTAATTTGTCGTGCGGAATTGTTGTGTATAAAGTTGAAAAGTCGTAAGTTTTTATGCTGTTGATTTTTGAAAGTCTTGTGATTTCAAATTGTCCAAAAGTTCTTTAGAATTTTTAAGTTTCCCCATCTGATTTACACCACTTCTTGAATATATAGTTGTACAGTACTCTTGAAGTTTTTCCTTCACTACTGTCAATATTTTAGTGAAATAAGAAAGAGGCTTGGTTGAACATATACTGGAACCTGCAATGTATCTTTGTTTGTAAGGATTCTTATGAAGTTTAATAATATATATAAGGTGTTCAAATTCATTTTGGCTCTGTGGAATATTAAAATTTTAAAATGACAGGTGATTTTGAAAAATTTTCTTCCTTAAAAGAGTAGTATATGCATAAGTGGGATTACCACTCTAGAATTAAATCCAAGTTCTTCTAAAATGCAATTAATATAATGAGCCTTACAAACGAAGACAATGTTGTTACCTGCTTTGTGGCAGGAACCAGTACGTACTGATCGTGTAATTTCTAATTTTTTTCACTTCTTTTTAAACCAGAAGGATAGATGGTTTTCATTTTCCCCCTCAATTTTTAAACGTGACTTAACATGGATTTGATACTTTTAATCCATTTGACGGGTTCAATGTCTTTTTTTTCATTTTAGCCCATCTCTGGCGTAATTTTCAACAGAATCCATAATATTTATGAAATTCTGACGCAGTTGAAGGATGGGGTTCCCTATTTTTGGCCCTTTTTAAAAATAAGTGATCTGGTCCTCATTACGAACTATATTTACGTCACCTGTAATAACGTGTCCAGCAGGACTATAGTTATGGGCGAAGAAGAACATGAACACGAAAGGGGATTTTTTTTAGATAGTGATTCCGGCCATGTAAAGTATTTTTGTAATTGAAAAGTTTGGAAGCAATGGTCGATGTATATTTGTAGGAAATACAAGGCGTAGTCTTTAACTTGAAATATGGGGGAATTAAAACTGGACCCTTTTGTGATTAAGAATATTACTAATATTTCTGCGTCAATTCCTTTATTGGCATATTGAAGTTTAAGGAAAAGACGGATTGTTTTAGCTGCATTTTCTTCCGTGAAACGTGCGGGTTTAAAAAGCCTATGATGTGCAATATCCATAATCACAGAACCGAGCCTATATTCAGGTGTGGGAAACTAAATTTGGATGTTCCTTGGTCTTTTTAAAAGCTTTTAAAAGTTTCAAAGGGACAGAGTAAAGTTTTGGGTTGAATATGATGTAGACCTAACTGTTATTTCATAAAGGGAGTAATGAATAAAAAAGACTCTGTTTGCAGGGTTTTTTGTCAACATGTCCATACTACCTTACTCTTGAGTATTGTTAAAAAGTCCCATCACATTTTCTTTTTACACTGTGGGCTTGTTAGATTTCCTACACTATCAAAATTTTCATTACATCCATGGGAAAGGCTGTCCCCAGTTTCCTAATCCCAAAATTCTTCACGTTGTCGGAAAAGGGGTACTCAAAAAAGGACTATTTGTGTGGTGATAAATCTTTTCCAGAATTCTAACTTTTTTGATAAAAAAGAATGATCAGGTGAATTAAAATGTTTATATAAAAGCTGCTGACCACCATGATTTATTTGAAATGATACCTATATTTTTTGTTAAGCGATCCCTTGGTTTCACCGACATAAATAAATACCAAAACTTTATTCCATAACAACATTAGAAGATTTGCGTTCAGATTTTCCCAAGTTTTGGGATAAAGCTTGTCCAGTAAGATTACTGGTGAAAGAAGTGTCAGTTATAAAATGCACAGGTTTTACAGTTTCGTACAGAACTTTTTAAAATGAAAACATTATGCAAAAAGGTCATCCAAATATTTGTAATGAAACTTTACACTCTTTCAATTTGGTATATATTTTTGGTTTTATACCAAAACTGGGAATTGAAACTGCCATTGACATATGTTTAATATCCCTGAGGATAATCCGAGGGACACCAAATGAACTCCTTGAATCTGTGTCCCTTTAGCTATAGGATGACGCCTTTTTATCTGGGCGACGCGCCTGCCAGTATCATTTCGTTATTATTTGCACTCCTGTATAATTCCAACACAATTTCCCCGGGGGAAATTGTCCACCAGCAGAGATACATGTTCGGTGGTTAAAATAAGGATATGGAAATAACGAACAGTATTCAAACTCAACGTCCATTAAACAAATATACAAAACAAGAAAACAAACGGACACAGTTGACTAGGTAAATACCTGGGGCAGTAAAGGGATACAAAATTCCTTGAAATAATATAATATGGATTAAACAAGGGGGGACAAAGTGTTATTAAGAGATGAAATTTGTAAATAAAAGATTTTTATCAACAAAATCAGGATCTATATAGATCGTTTTCTTTAAACTGAAAGTAGGAAAACATGACGAAAATTGTAAAGAATAGCTTCTGATTTTACCTGATTAAAATTGAAAAATGTATACATTATACCATAAACTGACAAAGAGTGAAAAAGAAATTGGTTTGGAAACAAAATTATCTTTCTAAATTACATTGAATTATTTTCAATTTCATGACCTTGCATAAACCAAGTCTCCAAGTTGTAAAAATAACCTAATTTTGATTACTTTTTAGCTCACCTGAGCTGAAAGTTCAAGTGAGCTTTTCTGATCACATTTTGTCTGTCCGTCTGTCCGTCTGTCCGTCTGTCTGTAAACTTTTCACGTTTTCGACTTCTTCTCAAGAACCGCTGGGCCAATTTCAACCAAAATTGCCACAAAGTATCCTTGGTTGAAGGGGATTCATGTTTGTTCAAATGAAGGGCCACACCTTATTCAAGGGGAGATAATTGGGAATTAATGAAAATTTGGTGGCATATTTGAAAAATCTTCTCAAGAACCACTGTGCCAGGAAAGATGAAACTTATGGGGAAACATCCTCAGGTAGTATAGATTCAAGTTTTTTCAAAAATCTTCTTCTCTAGAATGACAAAGCCATAATTCATCATATTTATATGGAAGCATGCTCAGGCAGTGTAGATTCAAATTTGTTCAAATCATGATCCCCGGTGGTAGGACAGGGCCAAAATGGCCTACCAAAATTTTGCATTGAAATATATAGGAAAATAAATCTTTTAAAATCTTCTCAGGAATAACAAGCCCATAATTCATCATATTTATATGGAAGCATGCTCAGGTAGTGAAGATTCAAATTAGTTCAAATCATGACCCCCGGGGGGTAGGGCGGGGCCAACAATGGCCAACCAAAGTTTTACATAGAAATATATAGGAAAATTTTTTAAAAAATTTTCTTCTCTAGAATGACAAAGCCATAATTCATCATATTTATATGGAAGCTGCTCAGGCAGTGTAGATTCAAATTTGTTCAAATCATGATCCCCGGTGGTAGGGCAGGGCCAAAATGGCCTCCAAAATTTTACATTGAAATATATAGGAAAATAAATCTTTTAAAATCTTCTCAGGAATGACAAGCCCATAATTCATCATATTTATATGAAAGCATGCTCAGGTAGTGTAATTCAAGTTTGTTCAAATCATCCCCCCGGGGGTGGGGGGGGGCCAAAAAGGGCCCAAACCCAAAAATTTACATAGAAATATATAGGAATATTTTATAAAAATCTTTTTCCCAAAAATGACAAAGCCATAATTTATTATATTTATATGGAAGCATGCTCAGGTAGTATAGACTCAAGTTTGTTCAAATCATAAACCCGGGGGTAGGGGGGGGGCCAAAAATGGCCGACCTAAGTTTGACATAGAAATACATAGTAAAATTTTTTAAAAAATTTTCTTCTCAAGAATGACAAAGCCATAATTCATTATATTTATATGGAAGCATGTCAAGTAGTGTAGATTCAAATTTTATTAAATCATGACCCCCAGGGGTAGGGCGGGGCCAAAATGGCCGACCAAAGTTTTTAAAGATATATATTGGGGAAAATTCTTTAAAAATCATTTTCTAAAAAATAGCAAATCCAATATTGGTCATGGGCCCTCTTTTTGATTTAAACTTTACATTAAAAAGCCATTTTCTATTTTTTCCCTACCCTTAGTGCTCAGGTGAGCGATGTGGCCCAGGGGCCTCTTGTTAATCACTTCTTTTCATAATTATTTATTGAAATGAAGAAAATTTCCATTAAAAAAAGCATATATATTTACTAGGTCTTCCCCCCCTCCCCCAAACTATAAATAAATGATATAAACAAGTGGGCATTTTTATAATTCCTACCATTTTTTTAAAAATGGATACTACGTTAAGCTTTAAACCTTGCAATTTTAAAACAATGTCTGTGATAAACAAAAAAAAAAAAAAATTGCATGTACACTTCAGGCACCAGCATCGTTTTTAAAAGGGGGGAGCAACCAGAGAAAAATTTTCCCTGTTGCTACGTGCCTGCACCTGTAGAAAATAAGATGTAAAAATCCATTTACCTTTATCACGAAAAGTGACGAAAAATATTTTTGCTCCAGTTATTATTTCGCAATTTTCGTATTGACGTTCAGAGCCGGTTAAAGTTTGCAAGATTGATTGAAAGGAAGAGCGAAAGAAGTGGACACCAACACATACTGGTAGTTCTGAAACGACACATTTATTTAAATGTCACTTTAAATAAGGAATTGATATGTACTTTAAGGGTTCTCAAAAGCCAGATATAAAGCAAGAAATATGTCTAAGTATTCTATGAAACTTACAAAATAGTGATCAGAACTATATGAGCCCAAGTCTCTTAAGTTATTGAGAACAATGTCGGGAAAACACTTGAGAGAGGAACATTTTTAGATTGGTTGCCATAGTAACTGAAATGGGGAATGTTGGATACTTCTGACTCAAGATAATAATTTTGAACATATGCTGATTCAAATGATATATAAAATGTATATATGTAGCCTTAGTTGTTATTTATCTATCTGTCTTCAGATGTGTGAAATATATTCTAAACACACTGTACATTTTTATAAGCAAAAAGATACTATTGATTTAATCGTGCATACGTAATTCTTCAAAAACTATAATTTTTTCTGTAAGTTAAGTTTATACGTACGGGAATTTTCCAATAGCCAATGTTCATTATTAGCTGTGTTTTTCGTTAGATCACGTTTACTACATAACATACATCCTAAAACAATTCCTGTTATTTTACATATACATACATGTAAATCACATTTACATGAATTGAAATGTAGTAGATTTACATATACATATGTATATCATAGTTATTATACATGTAGCACAGTTTTTGAAAGTGAGTAAGACTCTGAGCAATTAAATAAGTTTTATTTATTGCAGCCCGGAGGACTTGGCTGCACTATATATATATGTTTAAGTGTTGGTGTATTGTATTGGGTAGGGGAAGATATTCAGAATTAAATGTTTTCTAAACATTTAAAAAAAAAAGTTCTTTCCCTCTATAAATTATGAGATACACAATATATTTTCTTCCATAAAGTGAACCTGTAAAATTATACATATTCTTCATATTTAATATATAAAGTTGCTTATCATTTATTATCGAAAAAACTACAGGTCAATGTTTTAGAACATCGAATTTTTCTTATTGCATTAAAAACGTACTATACACAGTTCGTGTTATATTCATAAAGTGAAATGCATTTTTGAAAATCGGTGATAGATGTATTAGGTTTCAATATATATTTTAAGCAGCCAACATTTACTAAAGGAATTGATAAAGTTTAAAAGGGTATCGCTTTGTAGACTCATCCGATCAAAATATTTTCTCGACTCTCGTCTTTGTCATATAGACGCATGTCTTTCGCACATATCAAAGCGGTTTGATGACCAAGACTAATTTCCATTGTTTACTTTATTCATTTCCCGGGCGACAATTGATGGTTACATAATCAAATGTTTTCTTGTTTTTATTTGTAATGATATTTTGTTTATCAAGACAAAGCGATAGAAGACATAATTAAGTTTTTCATGAAAGTCAAAGATGAAATTTCGTTTGTACTAATTCCGGAAGTAAACTCACTAGCCCGATGTCATTCCTTCTTTTTTAAATATAACAATGCCCATTGAGATTGATTAAATATTGAATTAAGTATACTTATTTGTTAAGTACGTACAGCTGAAGAGTATCTCAGTTATGTTAAGGACCGATATGGAAAATATAAAACGTTTTAACAAAGTAACTGAATACGTGTAGAAACTTTAATAATGCTATCCTAATGGAGAGTACTTGGTCGTACATAGTGCTAATTACTTCGCGTTTATATAAGCTGTGTGTCACGTGATTTGTAAAAAAATAGAATTGTTAAGCTGAATAAAGGAAATGAGGATAGTGCAAGGGCATACGCTTGTTTTTGAAGGAAAAAAATTGATACACATTGAAAGATGTTTATTTTCTCTACCTTTCACAAAAGCTTAAAATTTCCACTTCGATTAAATTATGTTATAAATGAAAATAATGTGTTGCAGACCAGGGTCAGCTCCCATCAAATTTCAAAATGTTTTCCATATAAGCAATAAATATTCTATATTTCATATCAAACAAATTATCATAGTAGTTTACATGCCCTTGCACATTTGATGTACATCACGAATACGCTTATCGTTCCAGCAGTATCCTATACATCCCTTGTCCCTTTGTAGCTCCAATGCTTTAAGATAAATTCATGTTATTATATATATATATATATATATATATATATATATATATATATATATATATATATATATATATATATATATAGCACTGAGAAAATCGATTTTACAAGGAAACTTCCACCCCAGCCCGGGGTTTCACTCTCTCACCTACAGAATCTGTCTCCTAGCAGTGCAGGAACAGCGATTTAGACCGCTCGGCTATCTTGGGAAACTCAAAAACTTGCTTTCATGCCGATGGAATTGTCACAACGCTGCCCTACGCTACACGGTCATTGAGAATGGAAATGAGATACAGTTATTTGGACATTAGTTTTAAGAGGGTCGTTACCAATACATGTTGTGATGAAATTAATTTTATTTATTTTTTAACTTGCCTAGATAGCCGAGCGGTATAACGCGCTGTTCCTGCACTAATAGAAGACAGATCCCGTAGGTTGAGATATTATATATATATATATATATATATATATATATATATATATATATATATATATATATATATATATATATATATATATATATATATAATGTAGGACCTACAGTTTAAAAAGTGCAGCGCAATGGGGTGTTATTAAAAAAATCAAAATACACTAACAAAAAAACTCTAGTAGATTTATCATTGCAACTTATTTAAGTACTATCTTCTTATGACAGGAAGAGGAACGTCAAATATGGGTGAGTTCTTTTTATTTCAAATTCAAATATGCAAAGCGTATTCTTTTATACTTAAAATCAATTTTATTTTTGCATCATTTGAGCTACATGGGTTACTTATTGCTATCTGTTATAAGCTACCATCTGTCATGATATGCGTCATCTGTTCGCATTTAAACATATATTTTTATATTGTGTTTATTTCATGAGAATCACTGCCTGAGATATCAAACTATAAAAACATGTGTATTTTAATTGAAATCACGATTACGATAATTGATTATGAGAGATAACCGAAGTGTTTTCTTTCAAATCAACAATGAATGTTGCAGGAACAATTATCTAGAATGATAATGAGGATGTTGTTTACTGGATTTCATTGGGTTGATGAACGTTTTCAAAGAATAGAACTACTATGTGCACTGTTAGAAAGCGTTTTAAAAATGTTTCATGATATTTGTGAATCGATGTTATTAAATGTGGCTCAGAAAAATATTGTAAATTAAGTTATTTTACATGAAATGGCGATTTTGATAGTTTGTGTTACCGTGGTAGTGCACTACAACACCGGAGCAAATAAAACAATTTATTTGGTATTTCAATAGTCCTGGAAAACAATATTACAAGAAGGACATAGAGATAACGAACAGTATTCAATCTCAAAGTCCATAAAACAATTCGAAATTGGAGCAGAGCAAACATTGGTCTCCGCAAACATCAAGCGTTATTAACAAAAATGTTTTTCATTATCAATGATCTTTCTGTGACGAATTTTCTCGTAGGTTTAGAATAAATGAACATCTGTACAATAATGTACTTTTTACAATACTATGTGCACACTCATAACAAAGGCTATTAAGCAGTTGACGTCTTTTTGATCTCTGAGATTTGTAAAGATTAATCAACAAAGTATTACTGTAAATCACTTTTTATTCGCGAGAACTTTATTTTCGCATAATTATGCGAGACAGTGTGCTCGCGAAAATTTATTTCTCGCGTATAATAGTATTCCTTACGATTATATAGAGCAATAACCACAATTCGTGAAAATTTTGTCATGCTAATCAAGAGTCAATGACTATCTCGCGAAAATAAAAATATTTAGTGATCTACAGTATAGAGCTTTAAAATGGGGTTTGAGGGGGGGGGGGGGGGGGTTCGTGCTGGTAACATGTGGTTTGTTAAAGCTGAAGATATTCACTGGGTAGTCTGTGTGTGAGGATAAACAAGATTTTATACAATTTAGTTAATATAATACTTTCCTTGCAGCAGCTCTTATTTGATTTTATTGTTTTGTATTTTTACTTCTTATTATATAGGAAATACATGTAGGTATTTTTAATGATATGAACTTTTTTATGTCCCATTATTTTTTGTACACTTATTTCTGCTATTTCTTGTTTATTTCTTTCTCTTTATGATTATAGGAAATGGAAGAACAAAAGGAAGAATTCATAAGAGTAAGTATTTTGATCACATATTAATCCAAGCTGGGTTTCCTCTGAAAAAATGCAAAAGAGCAACAATATTATTTTTTTTCAAAATATCACTGAATGTTATTTGTACAAAAATTTAGAAAGATATAGAATGTGTTATTTATTTGATGGATGGGCATGATTACTATTCTACCTTGATTATTGCCGAGATCAAAGAAATACCGCGGACATTATTCTTCAATAAATCACTAACTTCATTCAAAAAATTAGAAAGACGTATCAAACCTAAGCAATTCAAATGCATGTTTGGCTGTAGAAAGAAATACTTGTGTAGACCACTTCGATATGTGTCGTCTTTTGCAGTATAAACACTGTGGATTACACAAAGGTGCCCATGACTGTTCCATAGCTAAGCGGGGCTATTCAATAGATCTCCCTACACATTTAAATTTAAACAACCTGATTTTAGTCCAAATAGAGCAGTAAAACAGAAATATGTAATTTAAAAATAAAACTTAATGCAACAAAAAAAATTTTAAATCGTCTGCTTTTTCACGGGGAAACAAACAAATTTCCCCTTTGGTGTTAAATGGAACATCGTAATCGAGACATGGTGACCTTATTCGTTTCTCTAAAGAGGAAACGATCAGCAGTATTTAAGTGATTTTATTAAACATGGTAGAATAAAGATAAAGTCCTTGTTGTCGTGAATGATGCAGAATAAACACCTCGGTCTCCAAATGTTGTTTGAAATATAAAAACCTCATCTTTTCTTTCTTAAACAACATTTCTGACCCTGGAAGTTATCCTGAACATTTACCAAAACGGGCATCATTTCTTTAAAAATGTGATAGACGCTGTAGAAAAATTAAAATTGTAGTAGTTTTATGATATTTTGGAACACGCAAGGATTAAAAAGAATAACAAATAGCAACTGAGCAGCTGTAAAATAAGGTGGTTTTTCAAGTATATGTCGTTGAAAAAGAGTTCGTCTAGTCCCAAATTTTAGTTAACTATTTCCGAGTTAAGGTAATTTGGTTGATTTTAAGTCATTTTGTATAATATTGCTTTCTTTTCCAAATTCTTGGCCATAGCCAAGCCCTTGGAGTAAAATGTTATGAACCAAATGTTATAAACCAAATAAAAGCATTCCAATTGTATTGTGTGAAAGATTCGTAACATGCTTGTTTACTCTACCGTGGCAATATTAAACTATATTTTTTCTTCCACCAATGGACTTACATATGTACATGTACTGGAATAAAAGGTTAAAATATTGCGTTTGAACAAGGCAGGGTTTGATTTTCCTTAGCAAAAAAAACCATATACGTGTAAAATACACTAGCATTATAGAAGACAATAGTATAATATTTAAGATGTAAGCTATAGTTTACTTAGATGGTAGAATTTTTATTATAATAAATAAAAATTTTAACTATAAACTTCAAATTGTGAACTTTAAAAAAAAATCTCCCATTAACAAAAATTTAAGAAATTCAAAGCCAATCTTGACTTTTCTACCATTTTTGCCTTTGCAAATTATCAAGTCAATTACATGTTTAAAAAGATAAATCCATAGGGAATCGCCGGAAGTTCAGATTTTACTTTTAATTCATTCTGGACTTCATTTTTGTTTAGATTTGAAATTCATTAAGCTTTATTTAATGCTAAAACTTGCATTTTTCAATTCTGTCCTTCTCATTTGAAACTTCTTATTTGTTATTTATCTAAAATAACTCAGAGATATTTGTCGGACAAAAAAGGGGGTAGAAGAATTTAAATGCATTAAGACCACTTTTTATCAATCATGCTACAAACACAATAAATTAATTATTTCATTATCAGTGCATTTATTGTGACAGAATTTTTTGTAAATTTCAGCAAAATAAACATCGGTGCAGTGATGTACATTTTTTTTTTCAAAACTGAAAATATGAGGACTCACCAATGTATACTAGGCTGTTCAGTTATTAACTCTTTGTAATGTCTGTCTGAAAGTGTTAAATATTCATATTCAAAACAAGGGAGTAGTTGGTGTGGATTGTTAATCCTGACGATATACACTGGCCGGTTTCTGCGTGAGGATAAACCATCTTACAAACAACTAGATTTGACAGAGCATTAAATTATTTCCTCTCTTTACTTCTTTGGATTGTATTGGAAGAGGATGGGGTGGTGGTAGGATGTGGGGGTTTTTTAAACTTTTAAAATATTCACTGGATAGTCCGTGTATGAGGATAAACAAGTTTTTAAACAACGTATTTGATACAATACTTTCTTTACAGAAGCTCTATTTGATTTGTTTGTTTTGTATTTTTACTTCTTATTACATAGGGAATAGGTATTTTTAATGAAAAATCTCCTTTCTTTTGTCCCATAATTTTTGTACACTTATTTCTGTTATTTGTTGTTTTTATATTTATCTTTATCATTATAGGATGTAGAAGAATTGGAAAAAGTAAGTATGTTGATCACATATTAATCTAAGCTGTTTTCCATTGCAATAATGCGAGATATCAACATTTTTTTTAAACAACACTAAATGTTGCACGTACAAAAAAGATATAGAAGGTATTATTTATTGGATGGCTGGGCATGATTACCTAACATGTGATGCACGCTGTAGAAAAACTGAAATTGTAATAGTATTAGGAAACATTGTAAAATGCAAGGATTAATAAGATTTAAAAAAGGCACTTACAGTACCTGGCCATAAGTGAGTCATAATTTTATTTTTCCACTGTATATTTAACTAAAAATGCATTTTTCTAAAATACTATTCCAGTTTTATTTGTTGCTCATTTTTTATGACTAAAACACCATAAAATGCAGAATTCTGTGTAGTTTTTTCATATTATTTCAAAATGATTTTATCTTTAGGCATGAGAGTGAAATCACAGGTCAAGTGCAAAATAGAAATTTTAAGACCTCAATTAGTTAAGAAATCTTAGTAATTTGAGGTTAGAAATTTTTCTCTTGACAATTTTTTAATTTATTCCTAATGATTTGTGTATCATTTTTATTATCATTTTAAAGCAAGAAAATTTGAATAATTTTGCATAATTAAGTGAAAAAATCACAAAAATTAATCTAAAATTGACTACAAAGCAAGGTTTTATAAAAATTGGTTTTCAATGAAAAATATAGCGTAAAAATGCAATTATGACTCACTTATGGCCACATACTGTAAGTAGCTGTAAAATAACGTGGTTGTTAATTTTTATGTCGTTGAAAAGATGTTCGCCTAGTTTTTATCAGTCCAACTATTTGCGAATTTTAACTAATTTGGTTAGTTCTAAAGACATTTAGTATAATACTGTTTTCCTTTTCATATTTTTTTCCTTTGCGCCAAGAGTAAAATGTTATAAACCGAATAAAAACATTCCCCATTGTTTTGTCTGACAAATTTGATAACATGATTGTTTAGTCTACCGTGGCAATATTTAACATTATTTTTTTTTCTCTTCCGACAATAGACTGTACATACGAGGGTTGTATAAAAAATTCGCGGATAAGTCCTACTGTGAGCGCGCTATTTCAATGAAACCGGTTAAACTCCATAAATAAAAACTGTACCTATTTTCCAAAAAATATACAAAGATTTGGTGTTTTAATTTCCGGTGATACTTAAAAAATATACAGCTATTTCAGTTTGATAAAACATGCTTTACGGTGCATGCTTTGTTTTATCACGTTCACATTAGAAAGAGCGTTTCTCTGGAGTTCGAAAAAGAGTAGGCTCACTGGGGGCCGCCAGAGAAACCAAAAACTTTCAAAAACCGATTTAAACTAATGGTCCGCCGAAACATGACTGAAAAATTGCCGACTCGGCGTTAAACAATATTCAATCAATCAATCACTTCACAAAGACATGTTATTGATATTAAGAATTGCAATGTTGTAGCGCAAAATGCCTAATGATATTTTGCCAGTCGCTACAGTATTCATGAAACGTTACTTGACGAAATTTTGAATTAAATTAGAGGGTATATTACTGTTTTATAACAATTTATAAATTATCAACACGTAAAAATTAAGCCAAGAATGGGAAAGTCATTGAACGTAATGAAGCACCGAGCTACTAAATATTATGTGTGCATACATGGAAATGTCTAAATAGATACTAAAATGCTTCTAGATGCTGCTGAAATTGCCTTTAAGTACAAAGGACAAAAGTATTCCAAAGGTAGTAGCTTTATAAGAATGGAAGGATTATCATTTTCAATGATCAACTCCTGAGATATCCCAGTCACACACTAATCTTGCTTATTGCATGGACGTTGAAACAACATTTAAGGTATCCTCATTTTACAAGAAAGACTCTCTAAATATGAGACTCAAATATTATTAAAAATTTGTTGATTTCTGTTTTATATATGAATATTCAGAATATATTTTGCAAAAAAAAAAAAAAAAAAAAAAAAAAAAAATTAAAACATATTTTTGGTTTAAGCTTTATTAATTTATTCTTAAAAGACATCATTTCTAATCAGAATGAAAATCGAACCATATATTAACACCGTAATTTAAATAAATCAAAATTTTAATATCAAGAGATTCTCAAAATTTGTTCATGTAGTCGTGTTTACAGTTTTGTTTAAGAGTTATGTTAATGTTGCATTTATCAAATACATGAATATCAAGTAATAATAAATATACACCTTGAATTGTTTATATCCATAGGTTGTAGATAACTGAGAATGTTTTATTGTTTGTTTATTGCAGTATTTTGTGGAATTATCCTCATAGAGATATTTTAAGATATAAAAACAGTAAAAATACTTTATTGCAAAGTCTCGAAGTTACAATCTTTACCTTTTGTACACCCGTTATTTATGTTTGTTGGGCAGTTTCCATGAAATCATAGCACTATCAAAAGACTTTTAGATATTAAAATGTTTCCTTAAATATCATGCAAACAATATGCACGCTCAGTAAAAGAAATTGTGTACAAAGGATTTAAATATCGTTGGACAAAAATGTCATTGATTCATGATTGAAGAAGTTCATAATCAATAAATGTATATCCATAAATGTAAAAGCATATAAATTTGTTCAACACAATGACGATATGGCACCAAGAAAAGGTAATATTATCATTGAAAAGTACAAAGAAAAAAACAAACATTTTAAAGAGACAAAAAAAAACAAACAAACAAAACAGACAAAAAACAAACAAACAAAAGAGACAAAACAAAAAACAAAAACAAAAAAACCTAGGCAGGTTTGTTACCGTCCTAGTCTTTTTTGATTCGTCTCTCTCATCTATTTTCTGATATATTAACTCATTTATACCACCTGTGTAACTGAGATTGAATTATTTCTAATTATTTCTTATATGAATGACAGTATCTGAAGCAAAGAGCAAAGTGTTGAAAGAATTCATGATTTTCTTGGTCCTGAATCTACACCTGATTTAATTGAGGACATATCAGGATAATGCGATTTCAATGTCATGGTCATGTCGGCATATAAAAAAGCGCATGTTTTTCAATGAGTGTGAAAAATAGTTCAATCTTGGAAAATAAGCTTCTACATAGTGATAGCAGAACATTACTATCTACGAAAAGTTGAAATAATCTTTTATAATACAATTTAGCTGTAAGTTGGCCTTTATTTTCTATTTACATGTAAGTAAAATACCCGGTATCCAAATATTAATCAGATGTTGCAGATTCTATGGTTCTTTAATTTAAATGTTGGAAAATGGTTTGAGTGAAACTTTTCTGGAAAAACATTTAGTATAGGTCCAAGATAATCCCAAGACCCCTTATCTATTCTATATTTGTGTCAAAGTAATGTTAAATGTGTCTTATGAATTTTGTGAAAGTTGTCTTCGATAACGCGTAAGTCCGTGGGAATTTCCTAAGCCCTCTTTACAATTTTCTACGTATTTTTATTTGCCATACTGCAACTTGCATGTAATTAAAGCAGATTGAGCAGTGAGGGAGCTTTATCGTGCCAGCATCTATCGTGACACCGGTCTCGATTTATACAATTTCATCCGAAGGACCGGTCTCCACCTCCCATATTAGATGCGAACCGTCTATGTAAGGATCAACACGTTACTCTACGACTTTAGAGCAGACATTATAACCACTAGAATACATGGATAGTTATATACAAATAATAAATTATGAATCAAATTTTAAGGGTTTTGTTTTAATTTTTAAGGGTTCTCCACACCATATGATTTGTGACGTATATAGAAAAAATACTTTTCTCCCCCGGTTTTTAGAAGTAAGTTTGAGCACTGACGAATTGCCTGGTACCGTTTGTAAGAAAGTCTTTCGAACGCTTTAGAGATAAAAGGTATTGTCAAGGGCAAAGTATGCAGTACATTGAGAGCGACACCCTAAACATAAAAAAATTGAAAAAAAAACACATGGCATGATTAAGGTACACCAACCCTCAGCCAGGAAGGACAACTCTTTAGATTACAATTTAATTTAGAAAGTCTTTAAACGAAGCTTGGAAATTAAAAATCTTCTCATGCAACAATTTTCAGTGTGCTTCAAGGTTCTTTGAAATTCTCAGAAAGGTCTTATTAGGTCTTTCCACCTTTCTGTGGAAAGACCTCTTGAAATGCTTATGTTTTTTATTTTATTTCTCACCTTATGTTTTGACACCGTTAGACTTATCGAAAAGCTTTAGAGTTCATGATACTGGATATTTAAAGTTATTCCGAAAAATGACCCCCCATGTTTTCACTTAGACCCCTTATGCAGTTATTGCCCCTTTAACCGTAAAGCTTGTTATCGCTACTCCTCAGAAACCGAAAACCGTAGAGATATAAAACCTTCACCATTGTCTTCAACTAATTTAGGAGACTTTTCAATCTATTCATTGCGAAAGTTTTCTTTGACCCCTTCTATGAGTAACTGCCCCTGGAATTTTATAAATTTTACAAAAAATTAAAAATTTTCAAAACGAAAAGTCGTAGAGACATGAAACCAACTGCATAAAATTCAATGACCTTTCGCCTTCAAATTCATTTCAAGGTCAAAGGTCATTTCAAATAGGAGAAATAAAGTTCTCTTAATAGCTCTTATGTCCTTAAACATATACGATCTATCTTATGTCTTTAATATGTACTTTTGAAACTCTTTAGAAGATATAAATCTTGGCCCCTAAGATTGACCCTTTTAAAAGTTGTTGCTCCTTGTGCTAAAAATCCTTGTTATCGCTACTCCTCTGAAACCGTAAATCGTAAAGATATGAAACCTTCATCAATGGCTTTGCCTAATTATGGGGACTCTTCAATCTATTCATTGCGAAAGCATTCGGTGACCCCTTCAATGAGTTATTGCCCCTGAAACTTTTTGAATATTACAAATAATTAAAAATATTCAGAACGACAAGTCGTAGAGACATGGGACCAACTGCATAAGATTTATTGACCTTTGACCTTCAAATTCATGTAAAGGTCAAAGGTCAAGGTCATTCCAAAATTGGAAAATTTAGCTCTTTTTATATCTCTTTTGTCTTTTAACATATACTTAATGTCTATGCATTATTAATATGTACTCTTAAAACTGTTTCAAAGATTTCACTCTTGTCCCCTAATATTAACCCTTTTAAAAGTTATTGCCCCTTGTGCGAAAAACCTTGTTATCGCTACTCCCCCGAAACCGTAGACTGTAGAGACACCAAACCTTCACTAATATCTTAAGGGTCTTTAGGCCTTACTTCACTGTATAAGTGCAAATGGATCTGATGACCCCTTGTATGAGTTATTGCCCTTTAAGTTCTTTGTACTTACTATTAAACCTTATAACTTGAAAACTATAAGTCATAGAAGCATGGGGACAACTGCATTGTGACCCTTGACCTTTGACCTTGAATATTTTTTAAGGTCAAAGGTCAAGGTCATTCATTTTTTTTTTTTTAATTTTCATTTTTTTCTATGCTTTAAGAGAGTTCTGGTTTCTTTTTCATGGAATTTAATTTTTAGGAGTCAGGTATAAAACAAATTTAAAATTCAAAGAAGGTGGAAAGACCTCTTATTGTTCTGTGAACAATAAGTCTCCTAGTTAAAGTTAGAAATTTTTATCCCGAAAAAGCATTTTTAGATACCAATGCCTATTAACATGATATGAAATTAGAGGTGATTTATGAAGCTTTGCAAAGAATCTTGAAGCACATTGAGAGGCATATAATGAAAATTGTTGCATGAAAATATTTAATTTTCAAGCTAAATTCAAGGAATTTTTGAATTAAAATATAAATTGAAGAGTTGTCCTTCTTGACTAAGGAGTGACCGATAGAAAAAGATGTTCGTTTTTTTTCTTAAAAAAAGAAGGACAATGGACTTGATTTATGTTACATAATAATTCGTAAATACTGGTGCCGCTATGACGAGAACTTCAAGGTTATTTATACTTTCAGGCTAATCAACACACTGCCATATGATCGTCAACACTCAACAGAGTCTGTTTTGAAAGTTGATATTTTTGCACTTATTTGAGCGTTTCAATAATACATTGTGTGTTTAAAATAGGTTACATATTAAAATAGTATGCGTTTCTAGTTTTCCTTTATTATATCTGTCCAGTTCATTAGCCAATAATGATTAACTATTGTCTGGTGACATACACGGAGCCTTGCGAAAGTTTTGGGTGCCGCTGTAAAGACGAATAATGACCCCCATCGAATAATGACCGTAAAAAAAAAGACCATACCCGTAGAAAAAAGTCCTTTTTTGTAGAAAAAGTGTCCTAGGGGTCATTATTTTATATGTTAGTCCAATAAAAAATTGACCCCCGTTGAAAAATGACCCCCTTTAAAGTGAAAAGAGATTCTTTAATTGTCAAGTAAATAAAATTTATTTTTAATATTCCTCCTTATTGTGATTGCTTAAAGAAAGATATTAGACTTGTCTTTATAAATCAAAGTATGCAACAATCAGGTTCCAATACTCTTTAAAAGAAAAAATAAATTTTTCTTTCATTTCAACTTTTAGCTTGTATAAGATTGGCAAGTCCTATTTGACAATGAAAGAGGAGGATAAATTAACCCCCCCCCCAAAAAAAAATGAAAAGCAAAAATATAAATAAATCTCTATACCTTTCAATAATACTGAAAGAGGCTCTAGATAAAATATTGAAATGAAGTTAAGCCTTCACACAAGATCTATCATATCATAATTTACTTCGCCATGATTAAAGCATACTTTAAATGTTGGTGGGGGTATATTTGAAAGTATTGTGGCAAAGTAACAGTTGAAAATTAGTAGAATAGTAGATTATTTTAAGCTTATTTTTAGTCCTTCTTTATAGAAAAATAAAGGTATGTAAGTTTTTTTGTTGCTTTTGTTCATAAGCGACTTCCTCTTAAATAAGATAAGGGGATTGGGTGGGTATAACACCAAAAATATGCTCTGTAAAGCTATAGGCTAGTGTAAAATACACATTCTAATGCAAAAATAATATACATAGATACTAGTACTCTCATACTTCACAAATGGTTTATCGGTTGTAAACTATAGTTGACGGAGTTTAAATATGTTAACAACTTTAATCTATATTTTTAAGATAAACCATATTAATATAATTATGTTTCACAACCGTAAAGGCTATTCAACACTGAAAACAATCATTTGCGTGTGCTAAATATAGATTATCTGATAAATACAGTTTCACGATTTGTAAACTATAGTTTACAAACCGTTAACTCATAGTTAACGACCTGATAAATATAGTTTCACGATTTTTGGAACTATGATAACAACTCTTAACTATAATTTACGATTGTAAACTATAGTTAACAAACGTGAATCTATGTTTATCAACAAAATCTATTGTTAACGCTTATTACAGACAGATAAACTTAGACTATCATTCGTAAACTATAGTTAACAACCATTGAATATAGTTTTAGATTAATGAAAACTGTGCTTAAAGAATCGGTAACTATACTAACGAATTGTTAACTATAGTTTACAGTCGAAAACCTAGTTTATCAAATGTGAAACTAGGTTTATCTCAATCTTATACGCCCGTCTTTAGACGGGATGTATTATGTTATACACAAAAGTCGTGTCCGTCTGACCTCCGTCCGTCTGTCCGTCCGTCCGTTGTTAGCTTTTCTCGTGTCCGGATCATAACTTTAATACTATAAGGCCTAGAGTTATCAAACTTTGTCAGCTGATACATCTTGGGTAGAAGGTGTGTTGCGCACAAAAAGTAGGTCGCTCTGACCTATAATTAAAAAGTTACAGCCAAATATGGAAAAATCCTGTCCGGTTCATAACTAGAAAACTATTAGACTTAGAATCATCAAACTTGGCCAGTTTATGCATCTTAGGTAGAAGGTGTGTCGCGTCCTATTTCAAGGTCACCGTGACCTTTAATTTAAGTGGAATTTTTAAAAAAAAATGTCTTTTTTTCTATTCATTTACACATTCAAAAAAATGTAAAACTATTGCACTAAACCTATTAGAAAAATGTTAAATTAAAAAAATACTTATTTTTTTAGCATATACTTGACAGCAATCTATAACAAATATATTGTATATTAGAGAAATTCCACTACTCCCATGAGTCTAATTATCAAGCACTGGTCAAGGAGAATTTTGATAACAGAAAATTGCATGTCAAATTAGAGAGAGAAATTAATGAGTATAGTGTGAGGAGTAGCTGTAAGAGCATCGGTGCTATCTATATCCCTTGAGTATTGGGCCAAATGGGTAAGCCTTTTGGATTAAAAATAGCTCTTCTTGGCTAGCCAAACTTTTAAAATGAATTTGATGAGAAGTAATTAAAACTAATTTGATATTACATAATATTGTGAATTTAAAAATTAATTTTATGGGGGTAGGGGTTGAATCTTTGTCCATATGAATTGCATATTAACAATTAACTGTCTGACATTAAATCTAAAAAAAAAATCATTGATGTTTTATATGTTTTAAAAATGTTTTATGGTAGATAGTGCAGATCCAATTATCTTTTGGGAGTAATGAGTAGACAAGCGTCCAGTTAAAGATTAATTATTGTGTTCAATGTAGGAAGGCTAGCTGAATGTCTCTTTCATTACTTCAGAGCATGGTCTTAATTGTCTCCTTCGGGAATTAGACAGAGGAACTGTTGGTCAGTTTATATTTGATGGCCAGCCTTTTATTTCCAAAATTAATTGGGTATAGATTAAGTTGTGAAGATTAATTTGATATTGTTTAATATGATAGGCATTTGGCAAGGTATAGAAATCTATGAATGATGCAATATTTGTTATAATTAATGCCTACATCACATGAGATGGATAAACAAATTATTTTAACTAAAGGTGTATAACAATCATTGAAATCTTAAAATCAAGGTTGACATGATTTTCCTGCACTTTTAACTGTTTAAGATACATTATAATTGTAATTGTTTGACGGGCGTATCATGCTGTGGCGTGGCACTTTATTGTGAATTTGGCGTGCCATATATATAATAATATGTGATACTGCTGATTTTTTCTGTCAGTACGATGATTCCCACCATCGAAAAACAATGTTTACCTAACCCTTTAGGCTCGATAAATCTGTACTCCTTTAGATTCTGAATCATCGTATTGACCTTAAAATATAGCTATAATCGTATGTTATGAGATCAACATATCATCAATATATTCCAAATAAGCTCAGGTGAGCATTTTGGCAAATATGCTTCTTTGTCTATTTTTTTTGCCCCTTAAAAATATCAGCTATAATCCACAGGGAGTCATTTTTCTACAAGGGTCATTTCTCTTCACGTGGGTTCTGCAAATTTTTAGGGTGGTGACACTTTTTCTACGGGCAAAAGGTCATTTTACATCTAATAATTGACCGGTCATTATTCGATGGGGTTCATAATTCGTCTTTAAATCGGAAATTCACTCTTTTACTTTTAATTCAACTGAACTTTTTTTTTGTTTAGTTTTGAATAGGGGTGAGACGATACACACATCTTGCGATACGATACGTATCTCGATATATTGGCACGATACGATACGTATCTCAATATTATGATAAATTATAAAACTATTCCAAAGAATAAGTATTTCCATTTTTTTGTCTTGACAAATTATTCTATATCAAATCATGTTAACTTTGCTTTGAAATTAATACTTGAAGTTCATCAATTTTATTGACTAAAACTTTACAAAACAATAATACATGTGCTACATACTATTATTACTATTCAAAATTTATTTACAAATAGTTGTGTAGTTCATCAGAGAACACTGACTGAAAATTCATTTAAAAACATCGATCATATTTACATTATTTTAATTCATTGCTGAAAGTGTGTCGCCAAGTTGAGATTAAAAAAAAACGTCGATGGACTAACAATGCATAATATCAAATGTTCTGGAAACGATATTTACTGTGTATAGAACGCATTTCATACTGAACTTTTCTTGTCCAATCTCCCAAGCAAGCTTAAAAGTGAAACATTTAACCCCTAATCAACGACTCATTAGTTCTAAAGTGTGTTTTCAATATCAAAATAATCTCTTCGCTTCGTTCACGCCGCCATCTGGACATTTATTTTCATTTTCAATTTTTGGATAGGTCGTTCGTGTATCGTTTGGTACCGATATTTGAATGCTTGTATTGTAAACCGTATCTTGTAGGAAAATATCGGTATGTATCGGTGTATCGGTATATCGTCCCACCCACAATGATAAGACATATTTTTAATCTAAGTTTGTTTTTGTCTATAAAAATAAGAGATAGCAACATTTTTTTGCATGTACAAGAATTTAGAAAGATATAGAATGTAAAAAGAATTGAAACGACGTTCGTCTAGTCACTTTCAGTTCAACTTTTTGCGAAAAAAGTTAACTTGGTTAATTCTAAATTCATTCAGTATAATTTCCCTAGAGCCCCCCCCCCCCCCCAAATAAAAAAAAATATTATAAACCAAACAATAACATTCCAAAATCACAAATTCATTAACATGATTGTTCACTCCACCGTTACAACATTTATCTGAATTGTTTTCTTTCGAAAATAGACTGTACATATGTATCATTACTGTAATGAAAGGTTCAAAAATTGCTTTTGAACAAGTTGTGGTTTGATCTACCATAGCAAAAAAAAAACATGTACGTGTAAAACACACTAGTATAAAAGAAGACAATAATGTTATATTTGAATTGAACATATTTTATTGACAAAGTCAAAAGGATCAGACACAAGTTCAGAAACTAGATAGTCCTCTCCTGATATAACATTTTGTGAAATTGCCAAAGTAAAACAAACATATATACATATGGTCTACTATATACAATGTATACAATGTAGCAAATAGAAAGGAATAAATTCTTTAAATATACAAATATAATTTGAGATGGTGAGGAAAAAATAAAAAAGTAAACTTATTTTGAAAAACGACCACATTCATTTAAGAAAGTTTGAATAGTCTTGAAAAGTTCAGCATTTTGTTTAAAAGTTAGAGAATCATCGCCCCATAGCATTAAATGTACATCTATAATATGTAAATAATTTAATGTTAATATTTTACAAACAAAAAACAGATGATATGTATCTTCTAGTAGTCCACAAGAACAATTAGGACTGGTTATTAGGTTACAGCGATATAAATCAGACTTTAAAATACAATTGTGTCTTAATCTTGTATGAATTATGTTCAAAAACCTTTTTCCATAAGAAAAATGTTATATTTAAGATAGTTATCTATAATTTACTTACATGGTAGAATTTTTACTATAGTAAAAGAAAGTATTTTAGCAATGAACGTCAAATTTTGAAATTTAATAAAAAGAAATGTCATTAACATATCCATAAAAATCAAAGCAAATTCTGACTGATCTACTTTTCCCTTTCAAAAATATCAAGTAAGTTACATGTCTATAACCTCTATCAGTAACATTTTTTTTTTAAATTGATAATAATAGGTAATCAATAAAGGGGACAGTAAGGTTTCACTTGAGGGTAAAAAATTAATGTCTTTATTTTGGCCCAAAATTGTTTTTTCTAAAAAGTAGATTATCTCAAGGATCTGAAACATAAACAGTTTTGTGAAATTCATATTGAAAGTATGTTTTTTACAAGCTGATAATGACCTAATTTACACAGGTTACGGACACTACAAGTGTTATTGTTTTTGAAATAAATATTGAAAACTGTTTATAAACTTTAATTTTTTCAACTGCTCACAAACAAACAGCATAGAAAAATACAAAATATGGAAAAAAGTTGTACAAAGAAAGGCTGCATCATACTTTTAAATGAAAACAGTTCTTACTTCATTCATTTTTGTTTAAAATGGTAGTATTTCAATTTATGTTAACTCTTTAAAACCAATATGAATAAAGAAAGAACTATTTATAAATAACATTTTTTCATGCCTTTGTTGAAATATAAATACTTCCATTAAAATAGAAAATGTTTTTATTTTTATTACTTTCTAAAATAATTTGATAGCTTCATTAAGTTACGGACACTACAAAACCCAAATATTTATGATTGGCTTTTGGTTTGTGGTAAAAGAAAAACATTGTAAAAACTGAACTATTACAAATCAGATTTAAATGATTATTAAATACAAAATGCATGAAAATTAGCTACTGTTTCAAGTAAAAACAATTCACTCGCAGAACTAATGCCAATAGTAAAAAATCCAGTTAAAGAAATCCTGAAACTTCCTTTTTTCACGTAACTATATAACTGAAGTGCAGAAGAAAAGTTCTCTAATTCATTAAAGTTTTATGAGAACTATTTAGAATATAGGTACACTGATCAACACAAGTCAATTAACCAAATTAAAGGGTTACGGACACTACACAATGCTTAGATTTTTCACAGGCTTGAGGATGAAATTTTTGTTTTTCAGCCCTTTTCCTGACTTTTTTTCAGGATTTTATTTGTTGTTTCTGATTCTCACGATTTTTTTTATTCTTCAGATCCTAACTTCGTCTGATAAAAGCATACCATAACCAATATACTTTGAATAAATATATACACATGTAACTTTATCCAGGTGTTATGTGAAAGTAGAAACGTCAAACCTTGAGGAATAAAGCTCACTTATATTTCTTTAATTATTTTTTATTCTAACAGTTAAATATACAATAATTTATCTGAAATTGGTGTAATTTTAGTTGTTTTCTTTTTTGAATTTTTTTGTAGTGTCCGTAACCAAATTACTTCCCTATTGTTTAGCATTTTGAATGCAAATTTACTCGCATTTAACACATTTAAAGATATTACCTACTAAGCAACTAGACAATTGAAGCAATATATTACAGGAAATATGGATTATGTAACTCGTGATAATAATTTTTAACTATTTTTATGTCATTTTGGGTGTCCAGTCATTATTTTAAGTACTAGTAGTAAAGAAAAAAACCACCTAATCTAAAAGAATTCCAGCCAATAAACACCTATTTATCTCTAGATTCAATAATACACTGGTTCAAAAATTTATCTGTAAATTTTTTTAAAAAAGTAAAGATATTCATTTTTCAACTTTTGGGTTATGGACAATACACTATACAAGTTATTTAAAATAGGATGAAACTTAACCTTAAATAGAGGAATTCTAACAAGATTTTCTTAAATGTAACACCAGTTGACTTAAACAATAAAAAATAATGAAATGCTAATTGACTTAAATCCTAGGATGTCAATAGCATCTGCCAATATCGAGGTGATGTAACACCAATGATCTATATGGAATGATGCAATCTGGGTTTCCCAAATTAGTTGCATTATCAAAATGAGGGAGAAAATAAAGTACATTGATTAACTTGTTAAACAAACCTCTGACCTTTGTGAATATACTAGCATTAGTGTTTTAACACAGCCTGTTTCAAACTGCCTCAAGTACAGGTTACGGACACTACAGGATTTTGTAGTGTCCGTAACCACATTTGTGATCATAACAGAGAAACAGTGGTGATGATCAGGAAAATTACAAACATCTCAGCATTTATATGAAATGCCTCTCTAGAAAATTTGTTAATATATTTATTGAGCCTTCCAATATCACAGAATTTTAAGTGGTTACGGACAATACAGTGTTTTGTAAAAACTTAATTTTCCACATTAAAACATGATGAAATTTCTTTACAATGGTTACATAACCCAACTTTTTTTCTGTAAGTAACAGAGCAATTTTAGACATAAATCTGAAAAATTAAATAATATGGACATTATTTTTATTGGGCAGAATGAGGGGGGTAAAATTATGTGAAAAATGGATAACATTGCACCCCTGTTATATTTTCCTTCATATCTTCAAAAGTTGCTATTCAATTCTTAAAATTCAAGCACCAAAATAATTTGTAAAGTAACTTCTAAAGTCTGATTATGATCATTGGCATGAAAATGTATGATATTTAATTATATCAATTGAAAAAATGCTGTAATTTCAAAGCGCAACCGCCTAACGCTGTAAAATAGTCATTTTTGGGATACATTTCTTGCATTTACTTAAATTCAAAGAAAATAACATTTCTTAAAATCATGTATAACAATGTGGTATTCTAAATGCGCCCTATATTGTGTTTCACCCGAATAGATAAATCCAAAGGGAATCGCCGAAATTTCAATCTTTTACTTTTAATTCATTCAGGACTTCATTTTTGCTTTGATTTGAAATATAATATGCTTATTAAGGTCTTCCGTCTTCACGGAAGACCTTATAGTGATTCTACTGTTTCTTCTTATTATTATTAAGGTCTTCCGTCTTCATGGAAGACCTTATAGTGATTCTACTGTTTCTTATTATTATTAAGGTCTTCCGTCTTCACGAAGACTTATGGATGTACTGAATTCTTTTTATTATTTTTTTGACTTTCTAATTTTGTGTGCGCGAATTTTTCAGAAAATATGTGCTGTAACATAAACTTGATCTATCTGAGCGATTTTTTGAAAATTCCTATCTGGTGCCAAGTTATGGACATTTTCTGAAATTAAAATGACATTTTGTCCGTGGTTAATCTCAAGAACGGTAAAAGATATCAAGATGAAACTATCAGGGATTATAGATCGTGATAGATACTATCCAGGACGCGACCTTTTGTTCGTCGTCAATACTTCCTGTCGTTAGGAGATGCAAATTGAAAAAAGCGTATTTTCTAACTTTTTTGTTTTTCAATATTTTTCATTTATTTTTGGAATGTTAATAGAGACCCTTCTATTGATGTGTACTATATAAGTTGTTTGAATATTGGGTAATCTGAACTCTAGATATTAATATTTGAAAATCTGAAGCAGACCCAAGATGGCGGCTGTCTCTGTCAACTCCGCCATTTCGCGAGGTTTATGGAGGCAGCTGAGCGTTTGACTAAATGATACATGAAAAGAAAAAAAACTACATGGACTTTCACCTATTAGTAAGCTGCAATTCACTGACAATCCTAAAACTTAATTTCCGTTTTACTGCTTTAGTGTTATTGGGGTAGATACGTGTGTGCAATGTGTTAAATTTACTTTCTTAGCGTCGAAATAAAATAAAGGCGATAAGAAGTTGTTTAATTTAATATTTAATTTCATTTAAGCTATCACAACTTTTTGATAGATCAGTCCAAAGGATAGGCACGAATATTTACTCGTGGTGTTTTTCGCCAGATTATGAATAGTGGCCCGCCTTTTATGATTCTTAGACAGGTGTACTGTTGCAGGTGTAATGTATGCATAACTATATTTAGAGTAGTATTCAAAATTTATTAGTTTTTCACAAACGTAACCACTGTGTTTCCCATGCATACTTGAGTCATATTAAACTAATAAAAAAGACAGAAATAAGAAAACCTTTTTTTAAATAAGATCGTCTAATGGAGTTAATATTAACATTCTTTTCTCAAAGATATTTAAAGTTGAACATTGAACATAAATGAAATCTGATTCCTTGACCGTCGTATGACGAGACATGTCTTTCATCGAACCATTTCTACCTTTTCATGAAGGTGTAAAGAATCGGGTTAGTTCACTTTGGGGATAAACGGGTAATTAAAAAAAAGTTAAAAATGATTACCATTTCACTTCTTTTGTGTTTACTTACTGTTAAATATATTTTCTAAACCTCGAAATTTAGGCTTAAAGAACGTTCCTTTTTCTTTATTCTATTGAAGCTATCACACCTATTTAATGAAACATTCCAAAGAAAAGGCGCGCAGTTAACCTGTGGCGTTTGGCGCGAAATTATAAATTGTGGCGCGCCTTTCGTGATTCTTAGACAGGTGTATTGTTGAAGAAGTATATTCAAGTACATTTAGAGCAGTGGACTCAAACGCGTAATTTAAGCGTGTTGGGAATAAAGAGGAAAAAAGCGCGTTGGATTTTCACGCTGGCGACCTGGATTCAATCCCCTTTGTGACCTAATTTTTTTTATCACTTTTTAGGCTCAATTTTAGGTTCTTTTCCTGAAACGGACGGAAGACCTCTCGTTGCTTGCAACGAGATCGTTTCTAGTTATTATTTCCGTCTTCATTATTTTTCCGTTTCTTACTTTTTATTATTTTTTTTCCAAATTTTGTGCACGCGATTTCTCGAAGACTACTGGGTGGAATTACATGAAATTTACAGAAATTATGTATTGTTATGTGAAGTTATTTTTTCCGAGAGATTTTTTGAAAATTCGCTTCTGGTGCCAAGTTACGGGACATTTTCTGATTTTAAAATGACATTTTGTCTACGGTTAATCTCAAGAACGGTAGAAGATATAAATGTGAAACTTTCAGGGATTATAGATCGTGATATTTGCTATCCAGGACGCGACCTTTCGTTCGTCGTCAGTACTTCCGGTCGTTAGGACAAGCGAATTAAAAAAAATGTATTTTCTAACTTTTTTGTTTTTCAATATTTTTCATTTATTTTTGGAATCTTAATAGAGACCTTTCTATTGATGCTTACTATATAATTTTTTTGAATATTTATAAATATAAACTCTAGATATTAGCATTTGAAAATCTGAAGCGAGTCCAATATGGCGGCTGTCTCTGTCCACTCCGACATTTCGCAATAGGGGTTTATGGAGGCAGCCGAGCGTTTGCTTAAACGAAAGTAACATAAGGATAAATGAAATATAAAGGTATACTTTGATTGTCACGTCGTACTTACGTAACAAACTTAAATTTAATCCAAGGTCTATAATCAAAAGAACGTTGGTTTTGGTTAGTTGTCAAAGAAAAGAAAGGACTACAAGTGCAAATGAAATACGAAATCCAGTATTTTTGTTTTGCACGACGGAAAAACAGATCGTATATCATAGTTATAAGAAATAGTTTTTCAAAAAACAATATCGATGTATATCTGAAGTATAAAGCTTAACTATTGTTTTCCCATGCACACTTGTGTGATTATACAAACAGAAGAGAAAAATAAAAAAATCATATTTTAATAGATCGTTTAATGGAGTTTATATTTACATTCTTTTCTCAAAGATATTTAAAGCTATTGAACATAAATGGCATCTTGTTCCTTGACCGTCGTAGGTCGAGACATTTTTTTTCAGCGAACCATTTCTACCTTTTCAGTAAAGTGTAACTAATCGGGATAGTTCACTTTGGGGATAAACGGGAAATTTAAAATAGTTAAAAATGATAACTTTTTCACGTCATTAGTGTTACTTACCTATATACGATATAGAATATGTACAATGTGTTAAATATACTGTCTAAACCTCGAAATTTAGTCTATAAGAACGTTCTTTTTTTCTTAATTTCATTAAAGCTGTCACACCTATTTAATGGAACATTCCAAAGAAAAGGCGCGAAGATTTACTCGTGGCGTTTGGCGCGAAATTATGGATAGTGGCGCGCCTTTCAATGTTCTTAGACACGTGTATTGTTGAAGAAGTATATACAAAAACATTCTGAGCAGTTGACCCAGTAGCGTTATTTAAGCGCGTTGGGAATAAAAAGAGAAAAAAGCGCGTTGGATTTTTACGCTGGTGACCTGGACCTCCTCTTTGTGGCAATTTTTTTTAATCACTTTTCAGCTCGATTTTCGAGGGTTTTTTTTTCCTGAAAGCCGCTTCATCCGAAACAGGCACATATTATCTTAAACAATAAAAGAATGTCATTACATAGATAATATATAAAAATTAATAATAAGATTGATTTAATTGTTTATTACAACGATCCTTACATGGAAATCATAGACCAAAAACCTTGGTGACAAACAGCAGTTCCTGACGGGAAGTTTTTGGAAGATCTGTTTTGAAGTCAACTTTTATCGGTTATATCTATTTATGAAGAGAATTCAACACCAGAGTATTTTTTTTCCATCAGTAGAATCCTAAGTCACAATATATCTTTTAAAAAATTAAGAAATTAACTGAATATAATCCATAGTAATTTTTATATTAATATGCATATTTACAGAATAAAGGAAAATCAGCTATTTTTAATTTTTTTTATAAAAAAGGGAGTTTAGTAACGAGGGCTAAAATAATGCCCGTGTACACTTTGTTGCAAAAAAAATTCTCTTTATGGGTTTATTCTTCATGAGTTATACATGTAAGCGATAAATTTAATTTTTCGAAGGTGATTTAACGCAATGTAAACAAGGGATTATTTTTTGTGTGACCTAACAAAAATTATTTTTTTAAACTTTTGAATTTTGATATCTTTAAAAAGAAAAAGACTTTGGGGATATAATTTGACAAAAGTTGAAATAATTTATGGACAATTATTTTTCAAAAAGAAAAACGAATATATTTTTTTAGCGATTAGAATCGGACCAAGCGGCTTGAATCGGACGGAAGACCTCTCGTTGCTCGCAACGAGATCGTTTGTAGTTATCATTATTATTCTTTTTATTATTTTTTTTGACTTTCTAATTTTGTGCACGCGATTTCTCGAAGACTACTGGATGGAATGCCGAGAAATTTTCAGAACTGATGTGTAGTAACATGAATTTTATATATCCGGGAGATTTTTTTGAAATTCGCTTCCGGTGCCAAGTTATGGACAATTTTCTGAAAATAAAATGACATTTTGTCCACGATTAAAATCAAAAACGGTAAAAGATATCAGCATGAAACTTTCAGGGATTATAGATCGTGATATATACTATCCAGGACGCGACTTTTTGTTACGTCGTCGATACTTCCTGTCGTTAGGAGAAGTTAAATTAAAAAATCGCATTTTCTAACATTTTTGTTTTTCAATATTTTTTATTTATTTTTGGAATGATAATAGAGACCCTTTGATTGATGCTTACTATATAAGTTGTTTGGATATTGGTTAGTCTGAATTCTAGATATTAACATTTGAAAATCTGAAGCGGGACCAAAATGGCGGATGTCTCTGTCAACTCCGCCATTTCGGGAGTAGGGGTTTATGGAGGCAGCTGAGCCTTTGATTAAACGATTCTGACATAAGGATACATGAAATGTAAAAAATTACTTCGACTCTCACGTAGTAGTGAAATGGTTGGAGTAGTTACCTCCCGTTACTTGTTTATATTATAATAGATAATCAATGTAAATATTGTAATTAATTTGTCAATTGACAAAAGAATTATACAAGTATTATTGATAAATGATGTTCTGTTAGAAAATAATAATGGTGTTGCCAAAAGAAAGGCAGTCTGTTGTATTTTATCAATATGATATCTGATAACTTATGATCATTGATTAAGTTGAGGTACAAGGGGGCAGTACAGCCAATTGGCTTGTGTCTTCACTTTGGTACAGAAACCATTTAGTGTATCGATCAAATCGAATTGTGCAAAGTTGCCGTAGTCAGTGACTAGTTAAAATATAGCTGTGTGACGTTAGCTATAGGTTTGTCATTAGGACAGAGAAGCTCTTACATGTACAAAGTTAAATACTGTGTAAGTATATTTTAGCTACTTGGCTAGAGTTATATAGGCAACTTGGTAAGCAGTAAGACACCAGGCAGGTGTTAAAGGCTAAATCAAGAGGCACCAGGCAGGTGGCTGTTGACTTATATAGTCAGTTGTATAGTGAGGCAATTGTCATATGGCACCAGGCAGGTGCCGGTATTAACTGAAGATATATAATTGTACAAAGCACTTAGGTCATTTGATTTAAAGACACCAGGCAGGTGTCATATTATTATCTGTATATATTGTATTCAATCATATCCCCAGTAAAACTTGGTAATCCGAGCACGGACCTATTGACCGCTCAGGTCCGACACGTTACAGTAGTAAGTTGCAATTGAGTGTCAATCTTAAAACTTAATTTCCGTTTCACTGCTTTAGTGTAACTGGCTAGATACGATATGTAATGTGTATAATGTGTTAAATATACTTTCTTAACGTCGAAATAAAATAAAGGCGCTAAGAATGTTTAATTTTTAAAATTTAATTGAAGCTATCATACCTATTCAATAGATCAGTCCAAAGAAAAGGAGTGAAATATTTACTCATGGCGTTATGAATGCTTTTTTACAATTCTTATACAGGTGAATTGTTGCAAAAGTATACACAAGTATGATTAGAGCAGTACTCCCAAGAGCTTAATGGTTAGCGCGTTGGGGATAAAAAAGTTAAAAAAAAAAAGCGCATTCACGTTGGCGACATGGGTTCAATCCTCCTTGTGACAAAAATTTTGAATCTCTTTTCAGCTCGATTTTACGTGGGTTTCTTTTCCTAAAACGGACGGAAGACCTCTCGTTGCTCGCAACGAGATCGTATCTAGTTATATTGCTAATAATTAAATTTTTTCAATTTTTCCTGTGAAACTTCTCATTTGTATTTTAATTAAAATAAATGAGATTTTTGCCGGACAAAAAGGAAATAGGTATTTTTATTGATATAAACTCCTTTTCTATGTTAAATATAAATATTTTTATACTTATTTCTGCCATTTTGTAATTTTATCTTTCTCTTTATTATTATAGAAACTGGTAAAACAGATAAGAGTAAGTATTTTGATGACATATTAATCTAAGCTGGTTTTTCTCTGTAATGATAAGAGATAGCAACAATTTTCTTTTTTTTTTTCAAAACAACACTGAATGTTGCATGTACAAAAATTTAGAAAGATATATAATGTATGATTTATTGCATGTATGGGCATGATTACAAAATTGTGAGGCACGCTGTAGAAAATTTGAAATTGTAATAGTTATATATATATATATAGGAACATGCAAGGACTAAATACATGTAGAATGAAAATATGACCTGAGCAGCTATAAATTAAGGCGGTTTTTCATTTTTATGTCGTTGAAAAAGGCGTTCGTCTAGTCACTTTCCGTCCAACTATTTGCGAATTTAAGTTAATTTGGTTAATTCTAAAGTCATTTAGTATAATACATTGTTTTCTTTTTCCAAATTCTCTTCCTTAGTGCCAGGCGCTCTACAAAATGTTATAAACCAAATAAAAACATTCCATTGTTTTGTCTGACAGGTTTGACAGCATGTTTGTTTACTCTACCGTGGCAATATTTAACAATATTTTTTTTCTTACGACAATAGACAGTACATATGTACCTGTACTCTAATGAAAGGTTAAAATGTTGCGTTTGAACAAGGTGTGGTTTGATCTACCTTAGCGAAAAAAACCATATACGTGTAAAACAAACTAGTATAATAGAAGACAATGTATAATATTTAAGATAGGTAGCTATATTTACTTAGATGGTACAATTTTTATTATAATAAATCAAAAAAACCTAACTTTAAACTTCAAATTGTGAACTTTGATAAAAAAAAATCTCTCATTAACAAACCCATGAAAATCAAAGAAAATCTTAACTTATGTACCATTTTTTTCTTAGAAAGGACAAGGTAGGGTAAGACCAGTATTTGGCCCCCGAATTTGGGTGTCTTTCAGAATGATCCAACAGTTTATCCTCGAAAACCTGTTTTCACCCCTGCCACAAAATGAGTACTGGTTTTAAGATTAAGAATATACAGAGGTCACAGTGAGGTCAGGAAATAGGTCAATTTTCGAAATTTCTCATTTTTATGCAAATTTTCACTAATTTTACAGCACATTTTCTTTTGGAAAACATAGAGCACACGCTTGCCTATCTACCAAATTTATATATTTTATACACTAGTATCAGATGTGGTTTATGTGCAAAAATCTCAGATAGGCAAGCGTGTGCTCTATCTTTTCCGAAGAGAAAAATGTCTCAAATATAATGAAATTCCACCAGAAATGAGGAAATTCGGGAAAATGTCCTATTTCTGAACCCTCTAGTGGCTTCCATGTAGCCTTTGAATTAAAATTAGTGCTTGTCTTAAAGTAAGCATCATTTTAACTTCTTAACTACAAACTATCACAGTTTTATCAGTGTTCTGATTTTTATATCAAAAATTCGGCTGTTATCCTATCTTGTCCTTATCAAGTCAATTATATGTATTTAACAGTTATAAATTTTTAAAAAGATAAATCTATAGGAAATCGCGGGGAATTCACTCTTTTATATTAAATTTATTCTGGACTTCATTTTTGTTTAGATTTGAAATTTAATAAGCTTTATAGTTTTTAAAAAAAGATAAATCCATAGGGAATCGCCGAAAATTCACTCTTGTACTTAATTCATTCTGGACTAACTTTTTGTTTAGATTTGAAAATAAATAAGCGTTATATATTGCTAAAAGTGGCATTTTTCAATTCTATCCTTCTCATATGTAACTTCTTATTTGTTATTTATTCAAAATAACTGAGAGATGTTTGTCGGACAAGAAAGGGAGTAGAAGAATTTGAATGCTTTAAGACCACTTTTTATCAAGCATTCTATTAATACAATGAATTAATTATTGCATTATCAGCGTATTTATTGTAACAGAATTTGTCGTAAATTTCGGCCAAAATAAACATTGGAACAATGATGTACATTTTTTCAAAACTAAATATTATGAGGATTCACCAATGAATACTAGGCTGTTCAGTAATTAACGTCTTTGTAATGACTGAAAGTGTTAAGTATTCATATTCAGTACAAGGGTATAGTTTGTGTGGTCGATATACATCGTATATCCTTTCGATATACACAGTCCGGTTTCTGCGTGAGAATAAACAGTCTTGCAAACAACTAGAATTGACAGAGCATTGAATTATTTCTTCTCTTTACTTCTTTGGATTGCATTGGAAGAGGATGGGGTGGTTGTAGGATGTGAGTTGGTAAAGCAGACGATATTCACTGAATGTGTGAGGATAAACAAGATTTCAAACAGCTCTATTTGATTTTTTTTTGTTCTATATTTTTACTTATCATTTAGGAAATAGGTATCTTTAATGATATAAACTCCTTTTTTATGACCCATTATTTTTCATAACCTTATTTCTGCTATTTGTTGTTTATATCTTTCTCTTTATGATAATAGGTAACGGTAGAACAATTAAAAGAACGTAAAAGAGTAAGTATTTTGATCACATATTCATCTAAGCTTGTTTTCCATTGTAATAATGAGATAGCATCAAGTTTCTTTTTTCAGAACAACACTGAATGTTACATGTACACAAATTTAAAAAGATATAGAATGTATTATTTTTTGAATGGATGGGCATGACTACCAAACATGTAATGCACGCTGTAGAAAATTTGAAATTGTAATAATTTTATGATATTTTAGAACACGCAAGAATTAAATAGAATATAAATATAAGCTGTTATCACAAGATAAAACACATTCAGGTTTAATGGTTTAATGATGGCTCATATCTATAGCTCCTTAATGACGGTTTAATGGTTGTCTTTAGGTAACATGTACACCACCATTTAAGGTAATTCCACGCTCCTATGATGTCATAGGTTTTTGCAAAAACTGTAATATGTTTAAATTCATACCTAATAAAACAATATCTCTTGGAAGAATGCTTTACAATAGGTGTAATGATAAATATTGTTAAGTTAAAGAATTAAAAAAATGCATATTATTTTTCTATATTTAATCAATTATTCATTCTTTAAAAATGTTTACAAGGGCAATAACTCCTTCTAAGGTCTCTTCATTCATGCATTTGCTTTATTCTAAAATAGTTTCCCTGATATTCACAATTTAAAAGTATCTTTCAAGTAGGAAGTATTTAAGAACACTCAGCATCAGAATTATGCATTTTAACCAGTTTTTACATATTTTCATAATACTGTTACAAAAAAATGTGCGATTTTTTTTATGTTTACATACACTTCTGTTTATTTATGTTTTGCATCTTAAATAATATGGTGACCTATACATTTTTTGCAATAATTGAAAAGTTTAAAGTATATTAAATAAAAATAAATGCAGTTTTTGTACTTTGAACCTATAAAATTGTGAAGGTGGAATCACCTTAATTACCATGCTTAAATGTAGCTTAATGGTGGCTTACAGGTCTTTAATGGTAGCTGTTAGACCACAAGGAGGAATGGGACCCTTCGTTGAAAAAAAAAATCCCGCCCATGAATTCAAACCGCTCTTTTCAGAGTTTGTATGGAGTTTCGATACTTCATGTTTACGGGCCCATAACGGGTCCATAATGCGAATTTTTCCGCACAAACGATATTAAGATTGATAACACTATATACTCAAATATTTCAGATTATTCATAGTGTTTAAATTATCTGAAAGCAATTATTTTAATTTTTTTATACTGTATTTGGGTGGGATAATTTCTGCTTTTTTCAAGGCAGCATCAACGACAAAAACCTTATTTGAAAAAAATTCTGTCAATGAATATTTCTAAATTCATGATTGAATGTCATTCTTTCATCATTTACTGCATAAATTTGGTAGGGTGAAGCTTACCTCAATATCACACAGGACATCGTTGAATTAGACGTAAGCATGATAAAAACGCTTCCCGTTCGTATTTCCGAGTGCGGGAAATCAATTCTGACGTCACACGAAAACATAAACATTCACAATTATCTAAATAGAGAGAATATCTGCTACTAAACACTATAAAGTATTAATTAAAAAAAATCTGCTTCAGAAATTCATCACGATACATTGACTGTGACCTGTATATTAAAAATATAAATGATCATGACGGGTGTGTGTACTTGATCTCGCTGCTCTGAGAATTCAAACACTACGTATATGACGTATCTGACGTCATACTGCAGTGGAAAGAGAAACAAATGTGTTGATTGGGTAACTTCAAAATATGTAAATGATGGCGAGATCTTTAAAATTTTATTAAATAATAACTTCTAAAATTAAATGTTTAAAAAACAATTTTAGAATATAGAATAAAATTACACAAGAACTGTTGATTTTAACAACGTTTAACTTGTATATCATCGCCGATTATGATGTAATATTTTTTTTTGTCATGTGACATGTGTCCTGTCTCCCCTTAAGTCACCATTAAGCTATCTTAAGCAACACGTACAGGTGCTTAATGTCCAAACTCCATTAAGATAAGATTCTTCTCATATTTCTAATATTTAAAAATTAATGAAATTTTCACAGAATCAAGAAGAAAATATCACTAAGTGATGGTATAAAGGAGATTAAATTTGACCGTTTTATATTAGAGGCTAGGTCAGGTCAATGTCATTACCTTTTCCCTGGACATTAAGAATAAAAAAAAACTGTTGTAAATAACGTGATATCTACTTCTATTTCAAAAGTTTAAAGATTGTTCTTTTTGCATAAAAACATATTACTCTATCGGGTCTATAGCATGATATTACCAAATTTACATAAAAAATTAACTTAACTGGATTTGGGCTATTCCGATTTTTCTCTGTTTTTCCTAATTTTTTTAGGATATATTAGTTATTTTCATATGCTTTCTATATTTAACTTTTTCTTATTTTCACATATAATAAAGTAGTCTAATAAATGTACAAAATGATACAAAAACAAAAAGTTTTGATCGTTTACTAAGAGCGAAAAAAATACTTTTTATGGATTTTTGGCTCAAATCTGCACATTGATAGGAGGCGTTTAAAAGCTAATAAGGCTCTAGTTTGTTTGAAAAATCATATTTATTTGATATATTTTGAAAGTTTAATCCCTCATTATTCATTTAACTTACATTTGAAAATTTCTCCAAGTCTTCGATTGTGTAAAAATTATAACTAAATTCATTGTTCTATTATAATTTTGAGAGGCAGAAAAGAAGATATTTTCATACGCCACCATTCCGCCAAAAATATAGTCCCTGCTAGTTTTCAAACGCAGTTTACCATATCTTTTTTAAGTTGTACAATTGTGATGAGGAAAGAAAAATATGGTCTTTAAAATTCTTTGAATGTTTCATGTAGTCAGAAACCAGAGAAGACTCCTACCTTAAGCTACCATTACACAGTCGATATTACTGTTTTTGTGAGTGACAAATTATTTTTATAGTAATGTGTTACCTTAAATAATAAATTTCGAGTTCACATAATATTATATCTTAATTTGGTAAAAATAAGGAAAAAGAACGAAATTCAAAATTTATTAAAAAAAAAAAAATAAAAAACGCCACAAACAGGGCGCGAACCCAATTCCTTTAACCTAGATGACAATTGCCTTTCCATTAGGCTTTCACCGTTCTTGGTTCTAAAGGGAAAAAAACCCTTTATTTTTCATAAAATTTGTTTGGGCGTGTAAAAGTATATATTTTGTTGAAAGTTTCCAAAGCCTTGAATTGATTTATCAATCAAAAAATAAACAATGATATTTATGGATCTTTTCAAAGGGCTTAAATCACATTAATATTTCTAAATCGTTGATTATGGCTTTAAGGACATTGGCAAGGTTCCTGACTTTAGTATAGAATTTTTGAAGAATTCTTGAGCAGGTGTAATGGTATGAAACGTTTTATATTCTGGTATATTTAACCCACCAAGCCACCCTCTCTTTTAAGATTTTGTCAAATCAATGCTTTTACAGTTCTCAATGCATTTCCTATGTAAAATGTTCATAAAAAGTACCTACATAATTTTTTACCATAATTTTTTTCCAAAACCCATTTATTTCAGAATGTTTATGTAATATATACATTATTGTATCCTCATTTTGAATGATATCTAGATACCATGACTGAAAATGTAAATTTAGAAACATGACACAGATCTGCCAACACTGTTCTTTATTTTAGAGTTACTTCCCTTAACATCTAATTTGTATATGGATTCATAAACTGCTCAACTATTTCCGTTAATTATGTAATTTACCTTACTGGAAACAAATTATCATAAAACAATGGTATGGATTTGTTTTTAATATATGTTTGCAGTTACTAAAGGTTGCTTCCTTAGCACGATCTTATACAGTTATAGGAGCTACTAGCAATAAACACATGTATCTTTGTCCAGTATAACCACGGTAAATCAAGTTACTTAAACAATAAAATGGTTTCTTTGTTTGTTGTTACTGGAATGAACGGAAGCAGCTGTTGCAGAAAAAATACATAACCCGCGTAAGCGGGTTATGTTAATTTTTTCTGCAATAGCTGCGACCGTTCATTCCAGTAACAACAAAGAAAGAAAGACATTTTATTGTTTATATTTATATCTGTTTAAATAATCAATTAAAGTAGGATTAAAAAGATTAATTATTGTATTAATGATGCGAACGTCTTTATACGTTTCATTGATGGAACAGCCACTGATTAAGAAATCTGTACAGGCGACCTGCCTACTGTAGTTTATGCAGTGATGAACGCAATGGGGTTTCTTAAGAAATAAAGGAGAAAATATTCATTGGATGTAAATATAGCCTGATGAACACTGTTTACTGCCTGTCCCTGAATATAATATGCAACAAATCAATCACCGTTTTTCGTTCTTGCTGTAGAGATGATTCTACCCGTTGAACAGGTGTTGTAGGGAGCACGTGCGTTTTTGTTTACCTTTATAAAATACGCTTTGTTGGTTTTCATTTTGTATCTAGACTTTTTCTAGTGTGCGACGGAAAAGGGCGAGGTTATTCGATGAGTTTTATAATAGAAAAAACCCATGATATAAATCCTTTTTCTCCGAAAAACCGTGACTTGCCAATGTCCTTAAGATTGATGTAATGAATTCTTCGCTCTGTTATTCGAAGATTTATACATGTACATGTTAGCAATAAATCATGATTGAAATTAAATTAATTAGAGATAAAACACAAAAATCTACCATCGAAAAAGAAAGATGAAAAACATACTCTACTATTTGTTTTAAATATGCTGCGGATTTTAGTGGGTTTTATGTCTAAAATTTAGTGACAATCATAGCGTAAGAGATACCTGGTTACTATATTTTTAAGAATATCATATTCAGTTTAAATTCTTTTTGTATCATAATGGGTATCAAAATAATTGTCCTTTTACAATGAATCACAAATTACTAAATTTTATTTGTTATATGCTTGCGTTAAATTTACTTTTGTTAAAAATAATTATCATCGAAATCTGTCAGTTATGTTGTGTATGTATAGTTTCCTGTTGATTAACTGCGGCCTGTGGACACACCTAATTAAGGTCTATTGTCTAACCAGTCGGTATACTGTACACTGTTAATCTATCAATACCAATGTGCATAAATCTGATCGGATGTCATGTTTAAGCTGATCGGCTGTAAAAGTTCTTCTGAAATTCCATTTCCATCCCATTTTGAACTAACTTACTAATTAATTAAAATGATTCATGATGTAAAAGACAATTTTTGACAACTAAACATTTGTATACTTGTAGCCCCTCCCTCCCTCCCCCCCCCCAAAAAAAAGACAGATTTTTTCATGAGAACATGACTTTATATTCCTGTGAATTCTGTTGCCTTTAACACATAAAAACATCTTTTTTAAAAATAATATATATTTTGTGTTTGGATAAAGATAATTTTAAAAAAAAATTTGATTTCTGGTAATGAAAAATTAAGATATTTCACAGAGGCTTCCCCCCGGCGTGTAATACATGTAATTATTTTTATTTTTTATTTTTCAAAAAATCATATACACTAATAAAAAAAACAATGCATGTAATAATTATTTATTTTAAAAAAAATTGTTTACGGTAATGATAAAATATGTCTTTTTTTTATTTTAAGCATTTATATCTACCGTTTTTGTTTATATGGACTGTCATTATTCTAACTTAGTGGTAAGAGATAATCAATTTTTTTTAGAACTCCTTCTACACTGTAATCCCATATTTAAATTCTATAAAATTGTCACAAAATCTCATTTATGTACTGCCAAAAAATGAATGTACAATGAATGTACATGTACTAAAAATAACAGGAGAGAATTAGATAACATGGGGTTGCTCGATTAGTGTCTCTAAATATGCATATCAAGAAGTGGAATACAAAAAAATGATGCTAATGAAAGTTTATGTGTTTATTTTTGAGGGACAAATAAACTGGTAAATGATTTTTTATAAAGTTTTAAGTGTTTTTGGCCGAGGTGCTGACTTTCCTTGGGCCTGGGTACGTTGAATCCTTGAATTGTTCAATACATGATCTCTGCTCTTTTTCCCCCACCATGCTCTTTGCTCTTTTTAGTGCTCTGGCTAAACCGTTATTTGACACAAAATGAAAAGTTATTGAGGTAAGAGAAAAGATTATTTTTTGTAAAAAAAAAAAAAAAGACATATTAAATTGACAAAATTTTCCTGAACAATACATTTCAGCAAATGAAAAGAAAAGAATTCCATTTTAAGGTCCCTGTTTGATTCGCTACTCGGAAATTTCTCGTTTTTACCGGAGAAAGCTATAGAGTTTCGACGGATATGCAGCCACGATGACGTTGTAGCATCCGTCATGAAAGTTAAAGGAAAATTACTTTAAGAGAAAGCTTTTATTTTACAGAAAGACTAACAGGCTTTATAGTTCAAATTTTCGTTCCTAATCCATGCAATCAATATAACCACAGGATAAATAATTTTCCTTTACAAATATTTATGTAAATCTAAGTTAGACAGATTTCCCGAATTCCTCGAATTATTAACCTTTCTCAATCTGGTTGGAAATTATGAGAAATTCAATTTAATAAGTTAAAATAAAATAGTATATAAAGCTTTAAAAATATTTAATTGGAATTCACAATATTTCCAAATTAATTATGTTACAAAGTCGTTTTTAATCGAAACATTTATTTATTAAAACACGAGAGTTGATAGAAATGCCAGAATTGGGTAATTTTTATAGACACACAATCATTATGAAGATCTACCTAGCAAAATATTTAAATGACTTTTGCGTCATTTTTACTGAATTTAACTCATGTTACATTTTTTAATATATAGCGTTTTTTCGTTTTAGCTCACCTGAGCCGAAGGCTCAAGTGAGCTTTTCTGATCAAAATTTGTCCGTGGTCTGTTGTCGTTATCGTTGTCGTTGTCGTCGTCGTCGTAAACTTTTCACATTTTCATCTTCTTCTCAAGAACCACTGGGCCAATTTCAACCAAACTTGGCACAAAGTATCCTTGGGTAAAAGGGATTCAAGTTTGTTCAAATGAAGGGCCACACCCTTTTCCAAGGGGAGATAATCATGAATTTGTTAAAAATTAATGGAATTTTTAAAAAATCTTCTTCTCCAGAACCGCTGGGCCAGGAAAGATGAAAATCATGTGGAATCATCCTCAGGTAGTGTAGATTCAAGTTTGTTCAAATCATGACCCCCGGGGCAAAGGTGGGGCCAAAATGGCCGACCCAAGTTTTAGATAGGAATATATAGGAAAAATCTTTAAAAATCTTTCTCCAGAACCACTAGGCCAGGAAAGATGAAACTCATGTGGAATCATCCTCAGGTAGTGTAGATTCAAGTTTGTTCAAATCATGACCCCTGGGGCTAGGGTGGGGCCAAAATGGCCGACCCAAGTTTTACATAGGGATATATAGGGAAACCTTTTAAAATCTTCTTTTCAAGTACTTCAAAGCTATGATTAGTGATATTTATATGGAATCATCCTCAGGTAGTGTAGATTCTAGTTTGTTCAAATGATGAACGCCTGGAAGGGGGGGGGAGTAAATTCAAGCCCAATGTGCTCAGGTGAGCGCTGTGGCCCCTGGGCCTCTTGTTATTTATTTGTTCCAGTAGTGTTATTTTTCTTTGTGAATTTTTAAACTTTGAATTCGAATTCTTTATATATTGTGCATTATTTTGTTGTAAATATTTTCATTGTCGCATATGGGGGTATAAATACAATTTGTTATTAAGATGTGGTTTAAAGTAGGTTATATACATTACTGTATTTATCAAGGTTTCCTCTTTTTTATAGCCTGTGATTCACTTGACATCTGATGATGAAGATAAATAATGGAAATATGGATGCCGTGCTTAACTGCATGAATTGAAATTCATTTTACAAACCAGTCCTGTAAAATGCTTTTATGAAATCCCAATAGTTTAAAGTATCATATTGTATACTTTTATAGTATTTTTTTTTGTTTATTTGAATATTTGAATAAGCACGCAAGAGCCTTTTGAAAGTCGCACATTTAGGGGCGATGAATGCAAAATGACAATTGACCTGAAAACCCTGTCAAGAAAAAAAATGGGAACTGTCCAAATTCCCAAGCTGGAAACATCCTATTTCGGAAGGAAGGAGATGATAAGGACATAACTTTCTTTACAGCCACATTTTGATAATACAGTATTAAGTTACTTTGCTCTCAGAAAATGGATGAACCAGCCTTTTAATGTCCATTTTAGATAGCAAAAGATTATTATTGAAAAAAAAGTTTTCGTGCATCCCCCCGATACTGTAAGCCTACTGTATTGTACATTTTTTTGTAACTAGCATAGAAATTATGACAAATGTACATAAAATGCATTTATGAATATATTACAACTTTTATCTTTTGTGCGATATAGGTTCTTTTTATCTATTTAATTTTATAATGCTTATAATTTTTTGTGAAAAATGTGTACAGAATGATTCATTTCTTAAGAATCAAAAGGTTTGCAAGCAAAATTTGCGAAATTTATAATCATATATTACTGTCAAGGAATGTCCAAATTTTAACAGGAATATAATATGTAAAATCCCGAGCTATATTCTAGACAACAGAAATCTTAAAATAACAATTTTTCAAAAATAATATTGAACATTTTTTTAAAAAATTAAAAGAATGGGTATCCGAATTCATTTTACTTTTTCAATACATTTTAAATACCAGTATATTCGATTCATGCTGACCGAATATTTTTTTCACAATTAAGGTCTGGTTTTAACTTGACAATAAAAAAGGTATGAATGTTCAATATTCAATCGCGACACTATGTTCTGCCATGCAATGCCGACGGCAATAATGTGTACGAAATTATACTGCAACAGATAAATGTAGTGTCCCCTGTTTTGTATAGGAAACTGAAAAACTGTATCTGAAATAACAATAATCAAAAATCAAGATGAAGGTAAAAAAAAATTAGTGGTACGGATAAAATAATACTAGTATGTTTATCAGATCTGCATTTTCTATAATATTAAGAACAACCATCACCTTCAACCTATGATCAACTCTGGTTTAAGGAGTTTTTATAATTCAAAGCGTTCATTAATCTATTGTATAGAGCACTGGAATAAAATTCTTCGGAGTTCATAGTATAGAAACACCCTAACGTGAATTATTATAAGGTGCAGTCTGTTTCCACGTGAAATTACAATTTTTTCCAACATTCTTCAAATTTTTACTTATTCCCTATTTATCGTATCAGTTATATTTGTTTTTATCACAATTTATTGATTTTAAATGAATTTCATATACAAGTATTTTGTAAAAGAATATTTATTTCGTTTATAAAGTGGCTTTCCTTCATTACAGACTTTTAAATTTTGAATTTTGCTATCAGCTTTTTCCATTGTATGTTTTATAAAATTGATTTATGTTATGTAAATTTTTTTTAACCGTTTTATACATCGATTGTGCTGCATTTTTTCTCTTTGTCTTAATAAATGTGAGCTGTTCTGTCTTTGTTGATTTCTTACGGAAATATAATGAAAAAATTGTCAGTATTTAATACAGACAGACACGGAATGGTAAGTCATACGTTATCCCATATTACTGTATCTGACTTTAGGACATGATTTGATTAATTCTATGCCCTTTAGATATTTTTTTATTTGATGTAATCATCATATTTTTTTATTCTTCACATTTCATTTAGTCTGACCGGTCACGGTAGCCTAGTGGTAGAGCGTTCGCTTCGTGATGGGGAGGCCCGGGTTCGATTCTCGATCGCGGCGCCGCGTCATACCTAAGACGCAAACATAGGTAGTGACTGTTCCTTCGCCAAGCGCTCGGCACTAGAAGTGAAAGTCACGGGTCTTTCGGATATTACCTTAAAAACGTAGGTCCCGTGTCACGGTAGGCGTTGGCACGATAAAGAACCCTCACTGCTCAATGGTCCTGAGTGCCGAGTATAGGTCTAAATTTGAAGCCCTTCACCGGCATCGGTGACGTCTCCATATGAGTGAAAAATTCTCAAGAGGGACGTTAAACAATATACAATCAATCAATCAATCATTTAGTCTGATAAGGGAAGTCTACATCTGTCTCTTGCAGTGTTATAATAACTTTTGACTAGAAGGGCGTTCGAAACTCTGTTGACTTATGAACACTCTTACATTGTTCATCATTTTAAAACCATGTTTTGTTTTGTTTTTTAAAAAAGGGGGAAAACTTACATGTAATATATATGTGCTACTTTCGGGAAAATGTTAAAGCACAATAACAAATTGTTGCATTTACTTTAATCCGATTTATCTTAATAAACTGTTAAATATACTCAACAAAAAAAAGAAACGCATATTCAGAATAATATGAAAATCTAAGTTTTCAGTTAAAACCTTATTTTATTTAAACGATTTAAGCGTGTGTTCTGATAAAAATCAAACATGTCCTATGTTGCAAATTGAAAAAATCAAGTTGATGTCATTTTCATCAGCCCTAAATTCAAGGCGCATATATAATAATATGTACTGTGCGACGTCTTAATGCTAGTGGGTTTCCAATGTACGGATATCGTGGAGGAATACCATCTCTTTTCAGTCTCTTGCGAACAATTTATGCACTTTTATGCTGATTTTTTCATCGAGCAATTGTAACAGCAGTTTTTACAGCAATTTCTGAATAGCATGAGGTGCTGAAGGGGGGGGGGGGGAGGTGTCTGACGGTCCTGCCTGGTTGTGGTTACCTGCGGATGGCCAGATAATGGTCTTCAGACGTTAGTTTAACGGTTGCAAAGCCCATTGATTTATTCCAAATACAGTTGCAACTTTCTGTTGCGAAGCTCCGTTTAGTATCATCGTTAGCCTGGTTGTGTTCATCTTTGTTTCGGCGTGGCATTGCAGCATCAACACTGCAATCAAATCTTACATATGGGTTTATTAGGAGTGTAAATAGTTTCTCTAAATCCAAAATATCAACGAAAATAGACATCCGATCTAGTAGAAATCATGAAAAACGCTACTTTAAAAAACATGTTTTATTAAGGGAGATAATTCAAGACTTGGGTTTTAAAACCCCATGTTGTCCTTTTAATAGGTAACAGGTATCCACTACTATAAAAAATAGTTGTTCCTTGTACATTTTAAAAATTTCTTTGACGAGTAAAACAATATGCGTTTCTTTTTTTTGTTGTTGAGTTTATATATTTATTTCTGCATCATAAGATCTAAATAAGAATTTTTCTCATCTTGAATATGAATATACTTAACAAATAAGAATACACTAAACAGCTACAAAATTTAAATATTAGTCAACAACGGACCTCTATAAGTAGAGGGGGTCAGGTTCCATGAAAAAGTAAATATTTGTGCCTACCAGCCACATATGACATTTGTCTCCTGTCTAAATCCGGTAAATGAAACAACCTCAAGCAACTCAGAATGAATGCAATGGATCTACAATTTTATCAAACTAGTGATGAAGTCAACATTTGACACAAAGATAGACATGATAATTAACACTTAAAAATAAAGCCAGTATCTCGACTTTAGAATGTTCAAAATGTTCACCTAAATGAGATTGTTTACAATGTCGTATCAACTTATTAGTCAGTAACTGGTCTTGTTTTACACAATTCATTTAAATTGTACACATATTTTGAAATAAATTCTATGAATAAAGTTAGGCTAACATTCCATTTTAGTGTTTGAAATCAATACTGTGAATTTTGGGGACATATGATCCAAACAGGCATCTAAATGCAGAATGTAACACTGATTAAGACGTGTGAGCAGACTAAAGAACTCATAATTTAATTGATTAGTTAGCATTGAATGGACGTAAAAATTATATCCTTTATTTGCAAAAAAACGTATTTATTCTTTCCTTGTTATTTATCAGAGTAGCCTACTATATATAAGAAATAAGCAATGAAAGTCTAGTACGAAGTGAAAGATAAAGATGGCGCTAATGTATGCATATTTTATTGCATTCAAGAACCAGGACACTAATAACTCTCACAACAGGCATTGATAAAAAAATAAGACCAAGATGTGTTCAAGATTCTAGGCTGATATCTTATAAATTGACATCTTATAGCAATTCATACCTGCAAAACAACTAGAAGTCTTTTAATCGCCTTATGTCTCCTTTGTCTACCGGGTATATGTTTTTATCAAGTAAAGATCAGATTAACACTGAGGAGTAACTTAATTGGTCTGCTATGAACGTCTGTCTTTCATAACCTTACCAAAGATGCACCTTTTCAATGGCTTCGATCACTTGAAAGACATATTGTAACAAATTAAAAAAATGAATGGAAATTACCATACCTGCACTGGACTTTGATACTTAATAAAAATACTTACATAGATACTTAGCTGACTCTGAAAAAAAATTCTACTATTTATTTAACCTTTGAAAATATTTGAAAAGTGGTTTAAAAGATTCTTAGACGTACGATTATTCAACATTTTAATATCCGTTCTATGAGGTAATAGAAATTACCGAGGTGGCTTTTAGACATTTGTAATAACGTAATTATGTTCCCCAAACGAAGTTGGGGAACATAATGTTTTTACTCTGTTTCTTATTATTAAAGTCTTCCGTCTCCAACGGAAGACCTTCTACTGATTCTGTTGTTTCTTTTCCACCATTATTATGTCGCCCCGAACGAAGTCGGGGACGACATATTGATATTGTACGCATGTTATTTTTATCCAAGCTGTTTCTCGGAGATGGCTGGGACAATCTTCCTGAAACTTTCCTCAAAGGACGATCACTGGTTGTTGTTGTGCAGTGAGGTCGTTCAGTTCCAACATGTCTACCGTTGCCATGGAAACCTTTAAAAAGCGACGAATTTTGTCCGCGAGTGTTCTCTCTGGTCCCTTAAACGTTCGTCATGAAACTTTTCTTATTTTAATGATTAGTATCTGTAGTTGTGCGATTCGCATTTAAAATTTTCAAATAATCGATTATTGCCATGGAAACCAGGGGAAAGTTAAAATTCTTTAATTTTGATTTTCTCAATAACTACGCAAGCAATCGTTTTGAAACTTTCAATGTTTATTCCTTGCAATGTGTCAAAGTGATTTCTACTTTTAAAATAATTGTAATGAGTCGCTCACAGTTGCCATAGAAACGAAACAGAAAAAAAGGTTAAAATGTACACATGTGTTCTCCAAGGTCTAGGTCAAAGGGTCAAAGTTCTTCGTATCCAATAAAAGTTCTTTTCACAAGGATTACATATTTGAAATACGAAAGCCCTAGCCCTTACCATTCAAACGTTATGGCTAAAGTACTATGTTCAAGACTACCCCCCCCCCCCTTTATGATGCGCACAGGCAGGTAGAATACACAGTTATAACATATATACAACTTACAAGTAACGTTTTAAAAGTTTCATTCATAAAATTCAGTGCCCGTCATGTGATATTTTGCCATCATTCATTCTCCTTCTGTTTAGTCTCTTGAATATATAATTATTTTATTTTATCTATATAAAAAAATAACGATTGTCAGCTGCATTTATTATCATTTGGCGTTTTCTTGTATATCTATTACTTGTATATTATTCATTTCATTAGATAGTGCAAGTATAAATTAGAAAATTGGTACGTCATTTCCATAGTTTTTATTCATTCATAAATCCTTGGATTCGCTCCTGCAGGTGCGCGAAGCCTTGATCACCACTGCATACAAAACATTCATCTTGCGGAAAATGTTCATGATTCCGCTAAACTGAGAAAGTGTACACATGATTTATCATCTCATAACAAACATCAGCTCTGTGTAATGCAGAAATGCTCGAACTGAAGGGGAAAATTCAGGAGTTATTGATGGGAAAAATTCAGGAGTTATTATTGTGTCGCCCGAACGAAGTCGGGGACGACATATTGATATTGTACGCATGTTTTTTTTATCCAGGCTGTTTCTCGGAGATGGCTGGGACAATCTTCCTGAAACTTTCCTCAAAGGACGATCACTGGTTGTAGTTGTGCAGTGAGGTCGTTCAGTTCCAACATGTCTACCGTTGCCATGGAAACCTTTAAAAAGCGACGAATTTTGTCCGCGAGTGTTCTCTCTGGTCCCTTAAACGTTCGTCATGAAACTTTTCTTATTTTAATGATTAGTATCTGTAGGTTTGCGATTCGCATTTAAAATTTTCAAATAATCGATTATTACCATGGAAACCAGGGGAAAGTTAAAATTCTTTAATTTTGATTTTCTCAATAACTACGCAAGCAATCGTTTTGAAACTTTCAATGTTTATTCCTTGCAATGTGTCAAAGTGATTTCTACTTTTAAAATAATTGTAATGAGTCGCTCACAGTTGCCATAGAAACGAAACAGAAAAAAAAGGTTAAGATGTACACATGTGTTCTCCAAGGTCTAGGTCAAAGGGTCAAAGTTCTTCGTATCCAATAAAAGTTCTTTTCACAAGGATTACATCTTTGAAATACGAAAGCCCTAGCCCTTACCGTTCAAACGTTATGGCTAAGGTACTATGTTCAAGACGACCCCCGCCCCCTTTTGAAGCGCACAGGCAGGTAGAATACACAGATATAACATATACAACCTACAAGTAACGTTTTAAAAGTTTCATTCATAAAATTCAGTGCCCGTCATGTGATATTTTGCCATCATTCATTCTCCTTCTCTTTTGTCTCTTGAATTTGTATTTTTTTTTTATCTATATAAAAAAAAAAATAACGATTGTCAGCTGCATTTATTATCATTTGGCGTTTTCTTGTATATCTGTTACTTGTATATTATTCATTTCATTAGATAGTGCAAGTATAAATTAGAAAATTGGTACGTCATTTCCATAGTTTTTATTCATTATACCCGCACTTTCTAAAGAAATTTGGGGTATATTGTTGTTACTCATGTCCGTCCGTCCGTCCGTCCGTCCGTCCGTCCGTCCGTCCGTCTGTCACACTTTTCTTCCCTGAACTCCTCTTACATTTTACACAGTAGGCTTATCATCTTTTTGGAGATGGTTTGTGGTGTCATGTAGATGTGCAGTAAAGTTTCGGAATTTTGATTTTGCCCCGGGGGGACAAATGGGGGTCGAAAAATGACGTTTTTTATGCAAAAAGCCCCGTCTTCCCTGAACTCCTCTTACATTTTACACAGTAGGCTAATCATCTTTTGGGAGATGGTTGGTGGTGTCATGTAGATGTGCAGTAAGGTTTCGGAATTTTGATTTTGCCCCGGGGGGTCAAATGGGGGTCGAAAAATGACGTTTTTTATGCAAAAAGCCCCGTCTTCCCTGAACTCCTCTTACATTTTACACAGTAGGCTAATCATCTTTTGGGAGATGGTTGGTGGTGTCATGTAGATGTGCAGTAAGGTTTCGGAATTTTGATTTTGCCCCGGGGGGTCAAATGGGGGTCGAAAAATGACGTTTTTTATGCAAAAAGCCCCGTCTTCCCTGAACTCCTCTTACATTTTACACAGTAGGCTAATCATCTTTTGGGAGATGGTTGGTGGTGTCATGTAGATGTGCAGTAAGGTTTCGGAATTTTGATTTTGCCCCGGGGGGTCAAATGGGGGTCGAAAAATGACGTTTTTTATGCAAAAAGCCCCGTCTTCCCTGAACTCCTCTTACATTTTACACAGTAGGCTAATCATCTTTTGGGAGATGGTTGGTGGTGTCATGTAGATGTGCAGTAAGGTTTCGGAATTTTGATTTTGCCCCGGGGGGTCAAATGGGGGTCGAAAAATGACGTTTTTTATGCAAAAAGCCCCGTCTTCCCTGAACTCCTCTTACATTTTACACAGTAGGCTAATCATCTTTTGGGAGATGGTTGGTGGTGTCATGTAGATGTGCAGTAAGGTTTCGGAATTTTGATTTTGCCCCGGGGGGTCAAATGGGGGTCGAAAAATGACGTTTTTTATGCAAAAAGCCCCGTCTTCCCTGAACTCCTCTTACATTTTACACAGTAGGCTAATCATCTTTTGGGAGATGGTTGGTGGTGTCATGTAGATGTGCAGTAAGGTTTCGGAATTTTGATTTTGCCCCGGGGGGTCAAATGGGGGTCGAAAAATGACGTTTTTTATGCAAAAAGCCCCGTCTACCCTGAACTCCTCTTACATTTTACACAGAAGCCTAATCATCTTTTGGGAGATGGTTGGTGGTGTCATGTAGATGTGCAGTAAGGTTTCGGAATTTAGATTTTGCCCCGGGGGGTCAAATGGGGGTCGAAAAATGATGTTTTTTATGCAAAAAGCCCCGTCTTCCCTGAACTCCTCTTACATTTTACACAGTAGGCTAATCATCTTTTGGGAGATGGTTGGTGGTGTCATGTAGATGTGCAGTAAGGTTTCGGAATTTTGATTTTGCCCCGGGGGGTCAAATGGGGGTCGAAAAATGACGTTTTTTATGCAAAAAGCCCCGTCTTCCCTGAACTCCTCTTACATTTTACACAGTAGGCTAATCATCTTTTGGGAGATGGTTGGTGGTGTCATGTAGATGTGCAGTAAGGTTTCGGAATTTTGATTTTGCCCCGGGGGGTCAAATGGGGGTGGAAAAATGACGTTTTTTATGCAAAAAGCCCCGTCTTCCCTGAACTCCTCTTACATTTTACACAGTAGCCTAATCAACTTTTAGGAGATGGTTGGTAGTGTCATGTTGATGTACAGCAGGGTTTTGGAATTTTGATTTTGCCCTGGGGAGTCAAATGGGGGTCGAAATATGACGTTTTTTATGCAAAAAGCCCCGTCTTCCCTGAACTCCTCTTACATTTTACACAGTAGGCTAATCATCTTTTGGGAGATGGTTGGTGGTGTCCTGTAGATGTGCAGTAAGGTTTCGGAATTTTGATTTTGCCCCGGGGGGTCAAATGGGGGTCGAAAATGATGTTTTTTATGCAAAAAGCCCCGTCTTCCCTGAACTCCTCTTACATTTTACACAGTAGGCTAATCATCTTTTGGGAGATGGTTGGTGGTGTCCTGTAGATGTGCAGTAAAGTTTCAGAATTTTGATTTTGCCCCAGGGGGTCAAATGGGGGTCGAAAAATGATGTTTTTTATGCAAAAAGCCCCGTCTTCCCTGAACTCCTCTTACATTTTACACAGTAGCCTAATCATCTTTTGGGTGATGGTTGGTGGTGTCCTGTAGATGTGCAGTAAAGTTTCAGAATTTTGATTTTGCCCCAGGGGGTCAAATGGGGGTCGAAAAATGATGTTTTTTATGCAAAAAGCCCTGTCTTCCCTGAACTCCTCTTACATTTTACACAGTAGCCTAATCATCTTTTGGGAGATGGTTGGTGGTGTCATGTAGATGTGCAGTAAGGTTTCGGAATTTTGATTTTGCCCCAGGGGGTCAAATGGGGGTCGAAAAATGATGTTTTTTATGCAAAAAGCCCCGTCTTCCCTGAACTCCTCTTACATTTTACACAGTAGGCTAATCATCTTTTGGGAGATGGTTGGTGGTGTCATGTAGATGTGCAGCAATGTTTCGGAATTTTGATTTTGGCCCAGGGGGTCAAAAGGGGGTCGAAAAATGACGTTTTTTATGCAAAAAGCCCTGTTTTCCCTGAACTCCTCTTACATTTTACACAGTAGCCTAATCATCTTTTGGGAGATGGTTGGTGGTGTCATGTAGATGTACAGTAAGGTTTTGGAATGTTGAATTTGCCCCGGGGGGACTAATGGTGTTGAAAAATGATATTTTAAAAAGTGAGGTCAAGGTCAAAGGAAAATTCAAGGTCAAAATAAGTTGACGTATTAATAGCTCTTAGCAGTATGTATCAGCATATGAGGTTTGATAAATATATCTTGAATTGTTTATTCAAAACTGGTCTAGACATTAATTTTAGAAAAGTGATATCAAGGTCACAGGAAAAGTCAAGGTAAAAAAGAGTGAAGCATCGTAAAACTTACATCAGTATGTATCATCATGTGAAGTTTCATTACACAACTTGAATGGTTTCTTTAAAATAAAGCTAAACACTAATTTAAAGAAAAGTTAAGTGAAGGTCAAAGGAAAAGTCAAAGTCAAAAAATATTGCTGCAGTTGGATATTTACATCAGTATGCATCAACATATGAACTTTGATAAAAATATCTAGAAAGTTTCTTTGAGCCCGATGGAAAGACAGATGGAAGGGTGGAGGACGGACATGACAAAAACTATACATGTATTCCTAATCATGGTGTGGCATAAAAAACTTGAATCTACATTATATGAGCATGTTCCATCTATCAAGATTATACAAGCAAATTCAAAGAATTGTGGTCCTCTGCTTTCTGTGTTTTACTGAATGAGATACCATAATTTATGGCAGATTGTGTGTCAAATATGCACCCCTATCATATATCAATTTTTGAAAATTGGGTCAAAGGGGAAAAATCATAGCATGCTCTGAAACATTTTGTTGCAGGTAATGTACATGTCAAATATGAAAGTCCTATCTCTTTTGAATCAAAAGTTATATATACAATATAATATTTTTGAAAAGTAGGTTAAACTTCTAGGTCAAGGTCACAGAGTCAAAAGTCATGATATATTTAGAAAAGTCTTTTCACATGTAATAAACATGTATAATCTGAATGCCCTTTCTTTTCTCTTTCAAAATGATCAATTTAAAATGTTATTTTTTGGAAAGTAGGTAAAACTTTAAGGTCAAGGTCTCACTTGGGTTAAAAAATCATAGTATATTTAGAAAGTTTTGTGGTAATGTGCATGTGAAATATGAAAGCACTATCTCTTATCATTCAAAAGTTATGACCAAGGTTAAATTTATTGTGACAGATGCACATACTAGCTGTCAATAAGATGGACAGACTGACAGACAAATGAGATTTAGTGTCCCCTCCCTTTCCCCAAAATGGGGGACAAGAATGCCCTTGCTGTTCTTGAGAAGAAGATTTATGATGGAAAAAATCCCCTGCATATTTCTTAACGCAAATCAATATTGTGTTTTTATGTCATTTTGTACAAGTTAAACATCCCTCTCAGGAATTTTTCACTCATATGGAGACACCACCATTTGAAAAATAATGAGGACAAGTTAGATTTGAGGTCAACATTCATTTTAGGAGTTTTCAACCATTAAGACCTAAAGAAATATTAACTCGATCCTTCCCCTCACCCCTTCCCAGACCCCTGTTTGTTCATGTATGCAAAAAAAAAAATGTTTATACAAATAGTTTAATGTGGTCCATCTCTGAATGATTCTCATTCCTAATTCTAGGAAGATATGTTGACACAAATTCATGAATAAAATGTCAAGTAATCTTATCATTGATGCACTTTTATTTAATTTAAGGCAGTCATATTGTGAACATTTCCAGCTCATTAGGAGAGTGGGGATGACCTCTAGGGGTTCATAACCTTTATACCATTAAATTTACATAACATAATAACACAAGAAACAATATTATGTATAGTCAAATGGAAAAAGTTTCCTACTATTTAGGAGTCACATGATCATTTGTCATTACAGGGACAGGGAAGTGGATTGGGAGATCCCCTCAACACCCCCCCTTCCCCCGGAATTTGCAGGACTATAATATATACTGGAGGAAATAAAAATGACTTTGGATGCCCTAAGTGTCCCTCCACCCTAGAAAACAGACCAAACCATAACTTCTTTTTTTTCTTGCTTCTCAGGAAATTCTGGTCTGGAACCCCCCCCCCTCCCTCCCAGAAAAAAAATTCTGGATCTTGTAACTGAATGTAACGTTGATAACGTGGGATAACTCTTCAGAATGTGAAATTCGTCTATTGTAGCATCGGATGACCTTTGATCCTTTAAACTTTAACCTAACCGTTTGCATTTCAGACTATTTTACCCAAATCTATACCAAAACTTGTACTTACCGATTGTTATTATTTAGGCCCTGTCATCTTCATGAAATATAATCCAGTTAAAACACAAAATGAAATAATTCCTACCGACATATATGCAATGATGCACACTAGTATCCTACTGCACGTGCAGTGAAATCTAAAATGATAATGCCAATGGTAAAACTAGTACTTAAGTTGGGTACGTGACGCAAGCCAAATGTGATGCAGGTGTTTAGATACATGTATAGTGCAAGAACAAATTGAAAATTATCATTTACAAAAGATGTTTTATTTTAGCTTTGCAATCTAGGCCTATTTGCAAAAACAGACAAATAAGGTGTGTTTGTGTGTGTGTGTGTTGATGGGAGACGGGTGGGGGTTGACCATTAAATTGATTGTGTATATGGCAGCTTTCAAGAAGTTTCTGCCTAATCAAATATAAATAAACTTTGCACATATTGAAAAATTCATCAAAAACGCTTTACACTAATTTGAATAATATATTATTTGTTGTTAATCTATATGAGAAAATAGATTTAAAAAGTTCCAATTATGTGCCAAAAATCCTCCCCCCCCCCCCTTTATCAAACCTAATTTACATCATTAATTAAATTCTGTAGTTTAATTTCCGACTGGTAATGAATTAAGAATATGAAATACCTATAAAATGGAGGCCCATGGGTCACATGGTCACTAGCTGCAGATCTGTAGCGTTATGGTTTTATATATAGTATTTGACTGCAGATCCTGTAATGCAAAAAAGGTGCAATTTACGGCGCAATATTTTTTGCGCACTTCTGGGGAGAATTTCTCCACTTTCCAGCATCGGTCAATTTACTACCTATCAATTCCTAATTTTAGGCACATTATTTAATCAATCTGTATATTTTATCCATCTCCCAACCCTTTATAGTCGTCTCTACTCGAGATAAACTCGATTAAAATTATTTGTTAGATTGCTGAAAATTCACATCAAGCGAGTTTATTGCCTGTAGAGATTACTATAAATGGCTGGGAGGTGGACAAAATATACATATTGGCCAGAGAATGTGTCCAAAATTAGGGAGTGAAAGGTAGTTGATTGACTAATGCTAGAAAGAGGAGAAATTCTGCCCAAAAGTGCTAAAAAAATATTGCGCGTAAATTGCACCTTTTTTGCATATGGGGATCTGTAGCGTTATGATCAAAGACAAATATATAAAACCAGATCTGCAGCTACATGGTCACCTGAGCATATTATGCTCAATTTGATGAATACATGTATTATGTAAATTATTGAATTATATTGACTTTTTCCTTGGTAAAGCCAAATATGAAGAAGTGTGCATTTAGAGGCAAACACCATAGTGCGGGTATTACTGTCTCATGACAGCATCTAGTTTATAAATCCTTGGATCCGCTCCTGCAGGTGCGCGAAGCCTTGATCACCACTGTATACAAAACATTCATCTCGCCGAAAATGTTCATGATTCCGCTAAACTGAGAAAGTTTACACATGATTTACACACTTCTCATAACAAACATCAGCTCTGTGCAATGCAGAAATGCTCGAATTGAAGGTGGCATGTCAGATTCGTTTTCCGGCAGAACCTCTAAAAATGAAAGGGAAAGTAGGGAAATTTCAGAATTCTCACTGGCGTTATAACACACAAAATAATTCGGCTGATCTTTTTAATAAATTACACTTGCCAAGCTTTTTTGGTAGGAAAGATACTGCCAATTAACAAGTACATGTATGAGGCTCAGTTCAGTACATCTGCCCAATTTCTTTCATGCAAGTCAGCAAATTTAGGAAATTGTAATTTTTTCCTGCACTTCTTTCTTCTCCTACCGATTCTAAAAATAAGTGGAATGTATCCAATGAAGGTCTCTCGTTTCCAACGGAAAGGACTGATACGACTCGATGGTGGTCCAAGCTTAGCTAATGGACCATTTTTTTAGTCATGATAAAAATGAAAATCTTGTCTAGTACGGGGCGACATATGCTATTGCTTGCAATAGCAGGCTTTCTAGTTATGTCGCCCCGAACGAAGTCGGGGACGACATATTGATATTGTACGCATGTTTTTTTAATCCAGGCTGTTTCTCGGAGATGGCTGGGACAATCTTCCTGAAACTTTCCTCAAAGGACGATCACTGGTTGTAGTTGTGCAGTGAGGTCGTTCAGTTCCAATATGTCTACCGTTGCAATGGAAACCTGTAAAAAGCGACGAATTTTGTCCGCGAGTTTTCTCTCTGGTCCCTTAAACGTTCGTCATGAAACTTTTCTTATTTTAATGATTAGTATCTGTAGTTGTGCGATTCGCATTTAAAATTTTCAAATAATCGATTATTGCCATGGAAACCAGGGGAAAGTTAAAATTCTTTAATTTTGATTTTCTCAATAACTACGCAAGCAATCGTTTTGAAACTTTCAATGTTTATTCCTTGCAATGTGTCAAAGTGATTTCTACTTTTAAAATAATTGTAATGAGTCGCTCACAGTTGCCATAGAAACAAAACAGAAAAAAAGGTTAAGATGTACACATGTGTTCTCCAAGGTCTAGGTCAAAGGGTCAAAGTTCTTCGTATCCAATAAAAATTCTTTTCACAAGGATTACAAATTTGAAATACGAAAGCCCTAGCCCTTACCATTCAAACGTTATGGCTAAGGTACTATGTTCAAGACGACCCACCCCCTCTTTTGAAGCGCACAGCCTGCAGGTAGAATACACAGATATAACATATACAACTTACAAGTAACGTTTTAAAAGTTTCATTCATAAAATTCAGTTCCCGTCATGTGATATTTTGCCATCATTCATTCTCCTTCTGTTTTGTCTCTAAAGTTTATAATTATTTTATTTTATCTATATAAAAAAAAATAACGATTGTCAGCTCCATTTATTTGCATTTCGCGTTTTCTTGTATATCTATTACTTGTATATTATTAATTTAATTAGATAGTGCAAGTATAAATTAGAGAAAATTGGTAAGTCATTTCCATAGTTTTTATTCATTCATAAATCCTTGGATCCGCTCCTGCAGGTGCGCGAAGCCTTGATCACCACTGTATACAAAACATTCATCTCGCTGAAAATGTTCATGATTCCGCTAAACTGAGAAAGTTTACACATGATTATCATCTCATAACAAACATCAGCTCTGTGCAATGCAGAAATGCTCGAATTGAAGGTGGCATGTCAGATTCGTTTTCCGGCAGAACCTCTAAAAATGAAAGTAAAAGTAAGAAAATTTCAGAGTTCTCACTGGTGTTATAATACACAAAATAATTCGGCTGATCTTCTTAATAAATTACACTTGCCAAGCTTTTTTGGTAGGAAAGATACTGCCAATTAACAAGTATGAGGCTCAGTTCAGTGCATCTGCCCAATTTCTTTTATGCAAATCTGCAAATGTAGGAACTTCTAATTTTTTCCTGCACTACTTTCTTCTCCTATCGATTCTAAAAATAATAAGTGGGATGTACCCAATTAAGGTCTTCCGTTTACAACGGAAAGGACTGATACGACTCGATGGTTGTCCAAGCTTAGCTAATGGACCATTGTTTTAGTGATGATAAAAATGATAATCTTGTCCAGTACGGGGCGACATATGCTATTGCTTGCAATAGCAGACTTTCTAGTTATTATTTTTTTTCTTACCGATTTTGTGCAGCCGATTTCTCGAGAACGCCTCGGCAGTTTTTCATGAAACTTTCAGCAATTATAGGAAACTATTTTAACTTCATGCATTTTTTTTTATTTTGCCGTCGTAACTTCCGGTCGCAAGAGATGGCCATTTTTCTGTTTTTAAAGTGTCATTTTGTCCGAGAGTGTTCTCGAAAACGGTTGGAGATTGGGTCCTGAAACTTTCAGGGATGATAGATTATGACTCCTAGATTTGAGAAGGATATATGGTTTTTGTTCCCGTCGCGTCCGTCGTCCACCGGAAGTAGTTTGAAAATATGCAAAATTTAATTCTTTTCTTTTTAAAATGTTTCTTATTAAGGCAAATAGAATGTCTCGAGTAATATTATGTCCCCCGGAAGTAATTATCCAAACCGGAAGTAGTCCAAAAAATAAGCATTTTTCCTCGAAATTATCAGGGATGAATCCTTCACACTCAGAAAGGAGTTATAGGTCACTTTAAGTACTTCCGGTCACACCGGAAGTGAATTATAAAGACAGGAAGTTGTTTGAAATTGATAGATTTCACTCTTAAATGTGTTCTCACGTATTTCAAATAATTGATCTGAACACTTTTTTTCTTTTAAAGTTGTTTTATAACCTTATCAAAAATCGAACGGAAGACCTACTCGTTGCTCGCAACGAGATCTCATCTAGTTATTATTATTATGTCGCCCTAGACGAAGTCGGGGACGACATATTGATATTGTACGCATGTTTTTTTGTCCAGGCGTTTTCTTGGAGATGGCTGGGACAATCTTCCTGAAACTTTCCTCAAAGGACGATCACTGGTTGTTGTTGTGCCATGTGGTCATTCACTTACAAAATGGCTACCGTTGCCATGGAAACCTGCAAAAAGCGACGAATTTTGACGAATTTTGTCCGCAAGTGTTCTCTCTGGTCCCTTGAACCTTCGTCATGAAACTTTTTTTATATTAGTGATTAGTAATTGTAGTTTTGCGATTTGCATTTAAAATTTTCAAATAATCAATTATTGCCATGGAAACCAGGGGAAAATTATAATTCTTTAATTTCAATTTTCTCAATAACTACTCAAGCAATGGTTTTGAAACTGTCAATGTTTATTCCTTGCAATGTGTCAAAGTGAATTCTATTTTTAATATAATTTTAATGAGTCGCTCACAGTTGCCATAGAAACGAAACAAAAAAAAGGCTAAGATGTACACGTGTTCTCCAAAGTCTAGATCAAAGTTCTTCGTATCCAATAAATGTTCTTTTCACAAGAATACATATTTGAAATAGGAAAGCCCTAGTCCTTACCGTTCAAACGTTATGGCTAAGGTTCTATGTTCAGGACGACCCCCCCCCCCCTAAGGAAGCGCACAGCCAGGTAGAATACACAGATATAACATATACAACTTACAAGTAACGTTTTTAAAGTTTCATTCATAAAATTCAGTTCTCCTGATGTGATTTGATATTTTGCCAACATTCATTCTTCTTCTGTCTTGTCTCTAGATTTTATAATTATTTTATTTTATCTATAAAAAAATAACGATTGTCAGCTGCATTTATTAGCATTTTGCGTTTTCTTGTATTTCCATTACTTGTATATTAATAATTTCATTAGATAATGCACGTATCAATTAGAAAATTGGTACGTCATTTCCATAGTTTTTATTCATTCATAAATCCTTGGATCCGCTCCTGCAGGTGCGCGAAGCCTTGATCACCACTGTATACAAAACATTCATCTCGCCGAAAATGTTCATGATTCCGCTAAACTGAGAAAGTTTACACATGATTTATCATCTCATAACAAACATCAGCCCTGTGCAATGCACAAATGCTCGAATTGAAGGTGGCATGTCAGATTCGTTTTCCGGCAGAACCTCTAAAAATGAAAGTGAAAGTAGGGAAATTTCAGAGTTCTCACTGGCGTTATAATACACAAAATAATTTGGCCGATCTTCTTAATAAATTACATTTGCCAAGCTTTTTTTTTTTGGTAGGAAAAGTACTGCCAATTAACAAGTATGAGGCTCAGTTCAGTACATCTGCCCAATTTCTTTTATGCAAGTCTGCAAATTTAGGAACTTGTAATTTTCCTGCACTACCTTCTTATCCTACCGATTCTAAAAATAATAAGTGGGATGTACCCAATTAAGGTCTTTCGTTTCCAACGGAAAGGACTGATACGACTCGATTCAAGCTTAGCTAATGGACCATTGTTTTATTGATAATGAAAAATGAAAGTCTTGTCCAGGACGGGGCGACATAAGCTATTGCTTGCAATAGCAGACTTTCTAGTTATTAAGGTCTTCCGACTTCCTTCGGAAGACCTTATTGTTTTCCGTCGGTTTCCTATTATTAAGGTCTTCCGTTTCAGACGGAAGACCTTATAGAGATTGTACTGTTTCTTTTTATTATTATTATTTTTTTTTCCCCTTTTCTTGTAAGACGGATTTCTCAGCGATGGCTGGACGGATTTTCTTGAAATTTTCAGGGATGATAGAGAACCAAAATACGCTCAGATGTTTTTTTTATTTTTTCAAAATTCACTTCCTGTCGTCAGATTTGTCCGATTTCCGTTTT